>NC_052050.1:22993370-23045963 GCF_903992535.2 Arvicola amphibius
AGAGAAAGAGAAGAAGATAAGAGGAGGAGGGAGGAGGATGGAGGAGGGGAGGAGGGAGGAGGATTTCTGTATTCTTCTGCTCCTCTGCCTCCTTCTCTTCTCCCTCACTCCCATCTCTTCTTCTCTTCTTCTTCTCTCTTCTTCCTCTTCTTCTTTCTGCTTTCTTCGTTCTTCTTCTTCTTCTTCTTCTTCTTCTTCTTCTTCTTCTTCTTCTTCTTCTTCTTCTTCTTCTTCTTCTTCTTCTTCTTCTTCTTCTCCCAGCTATGGAGCCTGTCCTGGAACTAGCTCTTGTAGACCTTGTAGACCAGGCTGGCCTCCAACTCACAAAGATCTGCTTGCCTCTGCCTCCAGAGTGCTAGGATCTGTCAGAATTCTGTGTGTGTGTGTGTGTGTGTGTGTGTGTATTTAGAGTTTGTGTAGCCTAGAGTGGCCTTAAACACACATCCTCTTGTCTCAGACTCTTGAGTATTGGGGTTACACTTGAGCTTACTACATTTGATTCTGTAAGAACTTTTAAATTATTATTTTATTTATTTTTGTTTTATGTGTAAGAGTGTTTAGCTGAACACATGTAAGTGTGACTTGTGAGCAGAAGACAGCATCAGAGCCCCGGATCTGCAGTTACAGGTGTTTGGGAGCTACCATGTGACCATGTGAGTGCTGGGGACTAAACCTAGTCAAGGTTTTTTTTTTTTTTTTTTTTTTGATACAGGGTTTCTCTGTGCAGCTTTGGAGGCTGCCCTGGAACTTGCGCTCTAGACTAGGCTGGCCTTGAACTCACAGTGATCTGCTTGCCTCTCCCGAAGTCTGGGATTAAAGGAGCGTGCTACCACCACCTGGCTCTACCACCAGCTTTGGCACTGAGCCCACAACAGTTCTCAGTTTGCGGTCAAGCCACCTTTTCTGGGTTTGCTTGTTTTTTTTTTTATCTTCCGTCTCCATCCCCCAGCTCTTTGGCCTGACCTTGGGAATGTTTATAGGAGCTGGAGAGATGGCTCAGTGGTTAAGAGTGAGTACCGCTCTTGCAGGGGGCCTGAGTCCAAATCTCAGAAAAATCAAAAAAGAAAAAGAAAAAAAAAAAGTTAATGGTAGGTTTTGATCTTTATCTCCCTCTGGTGGTTAATTTATGTAAGTGCTAACTCATCCCTGATCCACTGATAGGTGTGCATATGTATGTGTGTAGATATATGTATGTATGTGTTGCTAGTAAATGGGAAAAGGAGAACGCCTCCCCAGCTGCATGTTCTCTGGGGATTTGTCTCTTTCTGTCACAGGAGGAAAGACACAGACGCGGGACAGGCTTTTATTTCCCTGTTTTTCTTTCCACTGCTGCTGGCTTTTCCCTTTGGAAGGGGCCAAAGAGTAAAGAAAGAAAAGCAGACGGAGAGAGTCCTGAGGTTTGGGAGTCATCGATCCTGGCAAGAATGGGGAATCTGGCATCTGGAAGTCAGGGGGCGGAGGAGGTTCTGAAATGCAGGGGATGGGGCGCACCATGAGGGGCTGGGTGGCTGCAGCGGCTGGGGACAGTGACTTCTCACCCAGACACACCCTCAGCTTCCTCAAGTGAAGGGAGATAGAGAGGATGGCGGTGGAGACGCGACAGAAAGAGCTTCCCCCTGCCCCAGGGGTGCTGTGTTTATATCTCACCTGGAGGCAGAGAGTTTTGGGGTGCAGGTTCTCCTCTCTTCTTGCTTCTGCACCTCTGCTCTCCTCCCCTCCCCCATCTCCTCCTCTCTCCTCCCCTCCCCCCCTCAATATATAGTGCAGTCTGGCTTCAAACCCCAGAGTCCCCTGCCTCGGCCGCTTGCGTGTCATCACACTGACCTGCTGCTTTTCATCTCTTCCTGTCCTCTCCTCCTTTTCTTCCCCCTCTCCTTCCCCATCTGTCGTGTCGATATAAGCATACAGGTTACTGCAAGCATCAGTGCCAGCTCTGAGAAATTTCTTCGGTCTGCTGCCCCCCTCCCCGGGGACCTCTACTCTTCCTGAGCCCCCCATGATGCACCAGTGACAGGTGTCGGCATCTTGCCCACCACGTGGCTGGTGGAAGAGATGACATCTTCCTCAGTTGAGACTGCTCGACCTGCCTGCTGGGACATAGCTTCCTCGTTCTTGCTGAAGAGCCTGGACCCCAGGTAAGGAAATGTTGGGGGTCACAGCTCCCCCAGACTTACCCCAAGGCTCCACTTTGCTTTACACAACCAGAGCTGCAGCAGGACAGAACGTCTAGAGAGTGGGTTTTGTTGGCCAGAGCCCCCCAAATGGAGGCAATATTAGGGACCGTGGAGCTGTGACAAAGCGCTTGGCTTTGGCAGAGAAGCTTGTCTGCATGTGTGTTTTGTTTTGTTAGTCACCGTCTCACATAGCCTAGTTTGACCTCGAACTGTCCACGTAGCTGAGGCTGGCCTTGAACTGCCGATCCTCCCCCTCAGCCTCATGAGTTCTGGGATTACAGAATTTGCCATCATGACCAGCTGTCTGCTTATATGTAAAGGTCAGAAAAACCCCATCAGGGTTTAGTTACTGGTGCCTCATCCAGATGCCGCGGAGCATCTAGACATGAAGCTGGAATGGCCCTGCCTCTACTTGGAAGGAATTCTGGTCTAGGATGGCCCCCATCTGCACAGGAGGGAAAACAGAACAAACAACAATGACAAAAAAAAAAAAACCCACAAAATATTTTGCACTCCGAGAGCCATTGACTTCAGAGATGAACTGCAGCAGACATTTTAAAATTCAGCTCCATCTTCATCCTTGATGACTCTCTCAAGACCGCGAGTGCCAGGGTTGAACAGAAATGGACAAAGATTTGGAACCAAAGACCTAAGTTCTGTACCTCTGTCTGTTAGGAGCCTTTGGGGTGACCCTGAAGTCTCCCATGCTCTCTGGGTGTCAGAGGACTCATCTGTGACAGCTGGATGAGCTCAAACTCAATTTTGTCCTAGTAACCTCAGAAGCCTGTAACCTATGACCCCAGGTGCCACACTCACCCATCTCTGGCAGGTCTCTGTCTCCAGGGGTGTGGCCAGCAGCTGCTACTGCTCTCAGTCCTGCTGAGGTAAAGGAAAGGGGAGGGTGTGCTCTCCTTCAGGAAGTGGGAGAATGTCAGATGATTCTGGAGCTGGGGTTAAGGTGTGTGTGTGTGTGTGTGTGTGTGTGTGTGTGTGTGTGTATGTGTGTGTGTCTACATGCGGATGTGCATGTGCATGCGTACATGCGTGTGTGTCTGTGTAGTGGGACTGGGGAGTCAATATGTGTGTGTGTGCATATGTGTGTGTGCATGCATGCGTGTGTGTGTGTGTGTGTGTGTGTGTGTGTAGTGGGACTGGAGAGTCAATGTGTGTCTGTGTGTGCATATGCGTGCATGCTTGTGTGTGTGTAGACCAGGCTGGCCTCACACTCACAGAGATTCACCTGTCTCTGCCTCTGCCTCCCCAGTGCTGATATTAAAGGTGTGCACCATCATGTCTGACCCTAAAAAATTTTTAAATTTATTTATTTTATAATTAATTATTTATTTATTTTATAATTATATATTTTATACATTTATTATAGATACACACACACCATGTGTGTGCCTGGTATCCACGGAGGCCAGAAAAAGCATCGAATCTCTTGGAATTGGAGTTATGGATGGTTGGCAGCCACCACATGGATGCTGGGAACTGAACCCAGGTCTTCTGTGAGAACAAGTGCTCTTAACCTGAGCCATCTGTCCAACCCCTCAAATAATACTTCTGGATTTTTAATACTTTTTTTCTTTTCCTCTGTATGTGTGTGAGGTGTACCCACGTGCATGCCTGTTCACATGTGTCTGTTTGCATGTACTCGGGGAGACTCGAGGCTGATATTGGGAGTCTTTGTTGCTTGGTCTCTGTCTTATGCATCAAGGCAAGTCTCTCAGTTGAACTCAGAACGCATCCATACTAGTCTGGCTAGCCAGCTTGCTCCAGTGAGACCGTTTTTTTATCTTTTAATGCTGTAATTACAAGCAGGCCACCACACTGCTCTCCAAACTCTAGACCCCATGCATCTAAGCAAATGATTTAGCTACAGAGCCAGTTCCCAATCCACCCTCTAACTCATTTTTATCTCACAGGGAGTCTGTGCACCGTGTGCATGCAGTGCTCACGGAGGCCAGAAGAGGGCGTCAGATCCTCTGAGACTGGAGTTACAGATGGTTGGAAGCTGAGATTGCCAGTGCTGAGGCCACCGGGTGGATGCTCGGAACCCAACGCACACCCTCTTCAAGAGCAGCAAGTGCTTTTATCCCTGAGCTATCTCTCTAATCCCGCCCATGAGTTTGTGTTTGGGTAATAGCATATCTTGCCTTTATCGTATGACAATTTAGTTCTTTTTTTTTTTTTTTTTTTGGTTTTTCGAGACAGGGTTTCTCTGTGGCTTTGGAGCCTGTCCTGGAACTAGCTCTTGTAGACCAGGCTGGTCTCGAACTCACAGAGATCCGCCTGCCTCTGCCTCCCGAGTGCTGGGATTAAAGGCGTGTGCCACCACCGCCCGGCGACAATTTAGTTCTTGTTAACGATGTATTTTGGTCATACACCTCCAACTCCTCCCCTCCCACTCCCCCAGGCGTTCCCCAACATGGCCCCTTGTCCTCCTCTCTCCCCACCACTGAGTTCACTTAGTGCTGCCCATTGGGATGTCCGCTGCTGCTGTGGACTTAATCTTGTGCAGATCCTGTTTCAGTAATCACAGCTGAGTAAGTCCGTGGGGGCCATGACATGGCGTGCCCAGGAGACACTTCACAGCCCTCTTCTCCACCCCTCTGGCTCTTCCGTCCTTTGGGCTCCTTCCAGCGTGTTTCTGGAGCCTTGGGGTGGGGTTGGTATAGATAGCCCATTTAGGGCTGAGCACTCAAGAGCCATTCAGTCTGAGCACTTTTGCCAACTATGAGTCTCTGCATTAACTGTCTTGAATTCCTCTGGTTTCCCTGCCTTGGCCTTCCAAGTGCTAGAATTGCAAATTGCTTGCTTGCTTTGAGGCAGAATATTGTTATATAACCCAGACTGGCTTCCCACTTCAGAATCCTTCCAGTGCTAGGATTATAAACGTATGCCACCATGTCCGGGATTCTTTTTCAATCTATCTATCTATCTATCTATCTATCTATCTATCTATCTATCTATCATCTATCTATCTAGGGTTTCTCTGTACAGCTTTGGAGGCTGTCCTGGAGCTTGCTCAGTAGACCAGGCTGGCCTCGAACTTACAGAGATCTGCCTGCCTCTGCCTCCCGAGTGCTGGGATTAAAGGTGTACGCCACCACTTCCAGGCTTAGATTTCATTTATTTTTATTTCACGTGTATGAGTGTGTACTATGTGCATGCAGTGCTCATGAAGGCCAGAAGAGGGTGTAAGATCCCCTGAGACTGGAGTTACAGACAGTTGAGAGCCGTTATGTGGGTGATGGGAATTAAACCCTGGGTATTCTGCTGAGCCACCTCTCCAGCCTAATTATTTTTATTTTTATTATGTTTTGAACAGGTAACTCTGCACTTTCATTTTGCTCTAATACCTACAAATCATACAGTAGGTTCTCTTTGGTGCTATTGTGTCTAGTCTGTCAGGCCCAGTACATAGAGGATTACTCTCCTCTCATTTCTGACCCTGACCATGCAGAGGCCAGCAGGTGGAAGATGTTCCTAGACAGCTGGGGCGTAGAGCTTACTTGAAGTCTCCATAGCTGTTTAAGGACTGTCTCCATGCCTCCCTCCCAAGACCACTTGACTCCATAAAATCCCAGGCCATCACCAAGCACATGAGATACCTCTGCAGTTCGAGGAACAGGACGATTCCTGAGGGAGGGTAGTGGGCATTCCTTCTGGCGAAAGCTCCAGACTCTCCTGGAGGCTAAAGATAAATCTCCCAGTTAAGGCCTCAGTTAAGCCCTTCTCCCGCCCAGCAGCCCGTAGCGATGACCAGCCCTGCCCCCAGTACCCAAGAGTTGCTATCCTAGCTCGGCGTCAGCGCGGCACGGTCCCCAAAGCTGCTACGCTTCCGTTCTTAGCTGCCCGGGCAACCCATCCTAGCCTCCAGCCAGCTTCAGCACCACCTCCCACCTTCCTTCGGTCGCACCCCGGCCCCACCCCACCCCTTCGGCCCCGCCTCCCGCCTCCTTAGGTCTTGGCCCAGTCTCACCCCCCTCCTCCCAACGCCCATCACTAATTACTCCGCCCTGCACCGCGCAATCCCGCCCACTCTCCCCCCCATCACTAATTACGCCGCCTTCCCACTCCTCTCAGGCTCCGTCCACCCGCCTCGCCTACGGCCTCTCCTGCAGTCAGGTTGTCCCCAGCCTGTGCAAGCTCAGCCCTGGGACCGGCTTAGTACTCTTTTCCCTTTGTGAGAAGTGCGCCAGCGGGATCCAGCCCTTCAGAATCGCAGTTTAACCTCCACCTCATCTTCTAGCACCCGAAACCTCGTGTGTCCACGCTCAGATTGAGCTTTGATACCGGGCAATAGCAACTGGATTTTATAGGGTCCTCAACTCCCAGGAACAGAAGCCTGGGCTTTCTGGGGCTTGTTGTCTCGCTTCCTTCCTTAGATACACCTGGGAAGGGAACCATGGGCAGGGCAGAGTCTGGCGTGGAGTGTCCCTATGGCCTTGTCCCTCCTCCATGTCTAGGGTCTCCACACCATTGTCCATTCTGTGCTTCAACTGTTCTGCTTGGCTTTTTTTTTTTTTTTTTTTTTTTTTTTTAGCTTCCTGTGGTTGGTGAGGTGAGGCCGGGCCCCTCCTTTCCTCTTAGTTGCACCCCTGGCCCTACCCTCCTCTCTCCCACCGATTCATTCCATTCCTTGGACAGGGAAGGTGTATGTTCCGCTAGGACAGGAGATTGGGTTCCAGTCCTGTTCTCACTTCCTGTGGACCACCCTTCAGGCTCAGCTTCAGTGGTCCAGGCTTGCCCACCACTCAGGAGGCTTTGAAGATTCCGTCTCTAGTCTGGGGAATGGCTTACCTTAATCAGGTTCTGATTCTTGCCTTGGTCTGAGTTTCCTGGGGCTCCCTGAGGAAGAGTGAAGCTGGTGGTGGAGGGCTCCGAGATCTCTTCTCCTTTCCTACCCCTCTCGGCTGACAGCCGCCTCCGGGAAGTTGCCTGTTCATGCCAGCCTGTGGCCTGCCCCCAGGTATCTGGAATCTTGCCTTAGTGAGAAGACTGAGCAGCGGGGTTCCAGTACATCCGGGTAGAAGAGGGTAGTTTTGACATACCATGCTCCTTGAAAAAGCTTTCCTTTCTCTTCTCTGCTGGGCCATACATTATAACATCATTGAGGCTACCCACCTGCTCGACAAGGCGGGTGGCATCTTAGAACCCCCTCTGTCCTCCCTGATTCCTGGAGAGTGACAGGTAGGATTGAAGCCAAGCCACCTTCTCTCTAGTTTTCCTCGAGCTTCTGGTTCCGTCCTTATTAGTTCATAGACTCTGGCTCCTACTCTTGGACTCCAGTGTCCATTGGAGGCCAAAGCAGGAAGAGAGATGGGTGAGGTGGTGGGCGGGGCTCCACATGCATCTCAGTGCCAGACCACACAGGTTCCGTAAAATGAACTGAGAAAGAGATCAAGGATGCTCATAAAAGGTTTTTTAATTTTTTTTCTTGTCTTCCACCCTCAGTTCAGTCTGTAAAGGGGACCATCTTTCTCCAAGGGAAATGGCTCAGGAAAACTGTCAGTGAATAAAGGAGAAGGCAGAGGGACAGGGAAATTCTGGGAAAGAAGTAGGGGACCACGGCACAGGGAATCCTTGTTAGGACAAGAGAGAGGTGGCACACGCCTTTAATCCCCACACTTGGGAGGCAGAGGCAGGCTGATCTCTGTGTGTTCCAGCCCAGCCTGGTCTACCGAGTGAGTTCCAGGACAGGGAGAGTTACACAGGAAACACTTTTGAAAACACAAAACAAACAAGAAAAGGTGGAGGAGAGGAGGCAGGGAGAGCAGACAGCGAGAACCCAGAGGCCCTTCTCAACATGGCTACAAGCTTGCTTTTAGTTCTTATTCCCAGATTGCTCCCACCATTCCCTCCCCCTCCCTCTCTCCCACTCCCACGGTTTTCACCCATATGCTCCAAGTCTTCTCATATTTTCCTTTCTTTTGTACACTCCCTCTGTGCTTCCCCAACTCCTCATTTTGCGTGGATGTGTGTGGATGTGTGTTTATCTGGTACGTGTACATGTTCATGTGGGTACAACTGAGGCTGGAGGTTGATGCCATTGAATGCCTTCCTCAATTGCTCTCCCCGTGATTTTGGGCCAGTGTCCAGTAGCCCCCTGAGCCTGGAGCTTCCTGTTAGCTAGGCAGACCGGCCAATGAGCTACAGGGATCTGTTTGTCTCTCTCCTGCCCCCAGCACTGGGGTTACAGACACCCACCCTGTGCCCAGCTTTTAAGTGGGTACCAGAGAGCTGAGCTCAGGTCCTCATGCAGGACAGATGCTTCACTGACTGAACCATCTCCCCAGCCCCCCTCAAAGCCGTCTTTGGCGTCATTACCCACATCTGTATGGCCAGGCCTCTGTGGTCACCTGTAGCTTGCCAGGCTCATGCACCTCCCCTATGCTCCTAAGCTATTGTCTTCTCCCTCTGAGTTATTGCCGACTGAGATGGTTGTTTATTCTGCTGCCCTCCACCCCCGCCCTCACAACCCCCACACAAGAGTGCACCAGAGAAGGTATTGAGGAGGTCAAGAAAGATAGAGGGCAGATGGGGCAAGTGATGTGGTAGCAGTAGAAGAAGGCTAATGCATAGGACCAAGAGCACAGAGCGCTCCTGGCCATCAGACCATTGTGCTGAGGGTAGAGGAGTCCTCTGAGAGCACGGGCTGCACAGGAGCCCGCTTGAGGGGGCGCCGGGTCTCGTCCCGGTTCTGCCACACGTAGTGGATCAGATAAGCCGCTACCAGTGTCAGCCAGCCCCCCATGGTAACTAGCAGGGCCACATCAGTGCTCCTTCGGGTCCCACCTCGTCCGGTGCCACACAGTTCTTCCTCCCTACTCAGCAGAAGGAACTCCTGTCCCACGAGATCCGGTCGGGCTCCTGGACCACACACAATGCCTGTCCCAGAGCCTGGAGCCAACCTCACCTGCCTGAGCACTTCCTGTAGGGCACAGTCACAGCGCCATGGGTTGGCAGACAGGTTCACTTGGATCTGCAGCCCCATGAAGGCTGCTACAGGCACAGATGCTAGCTGGTTGGCAGAGAGGTCAAGGTGGCGCAGAGTGCCCTCCAGGCCCTGGAAAGCAGCCCCTGAGAGGTGGACAAGGACATTATGAGACAGGTCCAATTCTTCCAGGACAGGCAAGTGCTGGAAGGCACCAGCTGGCACTGATGCCAGCTGGTTGGCATCCAGGTAAAGCTTTCGGGTATTGTTGGGGATGCCACTGGGCACTGCACTCAGGCCAGCCTGGCTGCAGCGGAATGTCTGTTCGCCAGCTTCTTCCGCTATGTAGCAACCCTGGGGCATTGCCCCAGGGCTGGGCACAGAACCCCCTGTGCTTATCAGCAGCAGGAAGGGCAGGAGGCCAGAAGCTAGTAGGAGCATGGTCACAGACGAACATAATCCTCGAGTGGAGGAGAACCGGGGCAATAGACGAGCCTAGGAAGAAAGAGCAGAGCTAGGATATTAAGTCCCACTGAAGCTCTCTCCTGCTGGGGTCCCCTGGTGGTGTCTCTTTGGGCCAGAACCTCTCCTTTGGGGGCTTTCTCAGCCCTAGGTCTGTCTGTCTGTCTGTCTGATTTCGACAGGATTCTAGGGGAAAGAATCCCTTAGGCTTGAAGCTTTTAGGTTCTATTGATTCTAGGTTAATCTATGAGGTCCCTTTGTCCCTTTGGCCTATTGAAATGGTCCTGGAAGGTTCCAAACTATTGCTTCTGTTTTTATATTCCTCTCACTTCTTGAAATAAATATTTCTGTCCTCCACATACCTGTGTGTCTGCCAGGGAGGCTTGGCAAACACCAGGGGGGTCTGGTTGACACTAATGTAAAGACAAGAGGGACAGATTAGTGATGGAACTCCAGAGTTTTCAGCCAGACTGTTCAAGTAGGTAGCAGGTCCTCGTGGTCCCATCTTCTACTCTCATCAGCCCCCCTTTTCTGGAAGCATCCACCCTCTGCCTTCCCCAGCTCTGTGCTCATGGCTCTGCTCATCTTCCCTCCCCTCCCTTTCCTTCCTGCCTCTCGCGCCGGTTGGTGGCAGAGTCCTCTCTCCTGTGCTGTTACCTTTCTCCCCGGAATTAGTCCCCCTGCCAGTGGGCTCTGGAGACCCGCTTCCTCCTTCAGAAGTCCGGTTTGCTTGCTGCAGCTGGAAGCTGCGACCTGGGGCCCAAGTGTATAGAGTTTCCTGGCATGTGACTCTGGGCCCCAGGTGTCAGATACCTGAGCCATGGCCTGGCCAGACAATGCCAAGAGAGAGCAGATCCCAGACCCTGATGAACTGCGTGTGGGAGGACGGGCCTGGATTTCACTCCTTGCCCCAAGCTTTCCTCCCACAACTCAGTGCTTGCTTCCTTCTATCTGCTGCTGAAAACTGCCTTCCGGAGTCTCCTTTCCTCGTCCAGAGACTGGCTGGCCAAAAGGATGGCTGCTTGGTTGAACCCTGCAATTCCACTTCAGCAACCTGCAACTCAAGCCTTCCCCTCCCCCCTTCCCCACTGTTTCGTATTCTCTGTAGGCCTCATGGGGCCTTTTGTTAGCAAACATCCCTCGGTCTTTTCCCCTGGCCAACCCTCTTGACTGCCAGGGGGCGCTGTGGTTCAGTTTCAGTTTGCCACTGTAGATGGTTATGCCAGGCTCTTGAAGGCTCTTGAAGGCTCCTGAAGCCTGATGCAGTACCAGGCTTAGGAGTTTTCCAGCCAACTTTTCTGTGCTGTGATGTTCTTGGGCTCCCCGGATGTCGTTTTGAGTACTTCATGCCTGAGACCCAAAAATGGCTAGGATGACTTTTTATTCTTCGAGGTCTCATCCTAACAACTCTTTGCAGATCCCGCCGAACACCATCTCCTCTCCTGATGTCCCCTGGGGAGTGGGAAGGAAGGATTTGAGGCTGCAGAGTGTTTTGTGTGTGTCTCTGAGTCCTTGTGTCTGAACAAAGGAAGATCATGGAGAGGCCCCACGAGGTGGAGTGGACAGGAGAGTACGTGTGGTGTTGAAATGCAGATGCTCTCTCTCTTTCAGTCTGGCGTCATGGTTGCAACACTGAGACCGGTCTTCCCGCTCCACCTTACCTCCCGTGTTTGCAGAGGCAGGGGTGACCCCAAGTCACGGGTATGGAGGTCTGTGTAGACCAGCGGCTCTCAACCTGTGGGCCACAACCCCTTTGGGGTTTCAAACAACCCTTTCACGGGAGTCGTCTTAGACCATTGGGAAACATAGACATTTACATTACGACCCATAACAGCAGCGAAACTACAGCTACGAAGTAGCAGCAAAAATAATTTTATGGCCGGGGTCACCACAACCTGAGGAACCGTCTTAAAGGGTTGCAGCGTTAGGAAGGTTGAGAACCACTGATGTAGAGGAACCATCCAGTACCTTAGCTCATGGGCTTCTCCTGTATAGCTTTCTTGACCCTCATGGCCAGCCAAACACATTGCTGCCACCTCCCTCACAGCCTGGTTGCCTGTGGTGTCATCTTACCCACACCACCTCCTGTTTGGTGCACAGGAGCTCAAAAGAAGGGACCATCCAGCGGAACCCTCCCAGCCTGCAGGAGCTCAAAGAAGGGACCATCCAGCAGAACCCTCCCAGCCTGCGGGCAGTTAAAACATGTTGGCCCAAAACATGACTAGACTTGTATTATGCCAGTGACCAGACAAAAACCACAACCCAATCACATCCTTCTCCAACTTCTCCAACCACTTCCTGTTTCCGTTGGTATCTCTCTCACCCCCATACCACACTTAAATACTCGATGCTCCTTTGACAATCAGTGATCTTGTGCAGAACTAACTCTCTGGTTCACTCCCACTAGAAGGGAAGAAAAGAGGAATGTGGGGTGTCACAGAGTAGGGGAGACATGAGAAGTACTCTAAGGAGGACAAAGTCAGACTGCAGATCTTCCTGAGAAGGAAAACTTACTGGGTTATTATTATTATTATTATTATTGTTTAAGACAAGGTTTCTCTATGTAGCCTTGGCTGTTCTGGGACTTGCTTTGTAGACCAGGCTGACCTTGAACTCAGAGATCCACCTGCCTCTGCCTCCAGAGTGCTCAGATTAAAGGCGTGCGCCACCATGCCCAGCCAATTATTATTATTATTGAGACACTGTCTCACTATGTAGCTCAGGCTGACCATAAACTCACTATGTAGCTCAGGCTGGTCTTGAACTCACACTTCTACTCCTCCCTTAGCCTCCCAGACCTTGCTAGATTTTGTAGGAGTTTGTGTTTGATCAGGACCAGACACATAGCTGTAGAGTCTGGTGCCAAATGAAATGTGAGGCCTTTGTTTAAAAACTTAAGAATTTCATGGTAGTAGTAGAGTTTAAGACCCAGCCTGAGGTTTCTCCGAGCATTGATGTGGGCTTTCCTAGAACTATGAATGTTACATGTCATAAGATTGTTCTTGTGACTTTGGATCAAGCAGTTTCAGAAGTGTGGTGGAGTTAGGACCGGATGGTAGGATACCAGCTGTCATCACCTCTGGGGATGTACTCACCTCTGACTCATTCTTGTGATGTCAGCAGGGGCATTTCTCAGCTTCACATCTGTCTGAAGAATCAGATTACACACACACACACACACACACACACACACACACACACATTTACATTTTTTCTGTGTGGGTGGGTAGCTTTCACGACACTCTGCCACGGAATACATGGAAGTACATTTGCAAACCTTTCCATCCTGCTGTTCTCTCGCCCCAGCAGGGAGGTTAGTCAAGGCCCAAGGGTTGAGCCTGGTTGTTTCTGGAGTTATCTTCTTGGACTAGGGCATCTGCCATGCCAGAGTGAGACTGGGCTGCCTCACATAGCAGTTCGGAGAGCAGCTGGCAGTCTGCCCACAGGAGAGGCCACCTGGAGCTGTGGTTGAGCTTTATAAAGAGAGGCCAAGTACAGCGCTCAAGAGCTGAGCAATCTGAGGGGAGAAGAAACTGCAGTTAGGACGGTGTTCACTATCACATGTAGACTAACAGAGATTAGAGGAGAAAAAGTTTAGCAGAAATAAGCAAATCTCTGTGAGTTCGAGGCCAGCCTGGTCTACAGAGCTGGTTCTTGGATAGCCAAGGCTATTGCTACACAGTGAAACCCTGTCTCAAAAAAAATTCATTCCAGGGGTTAATCTGGAGCAAGTACATTAAAATCTTCATGCATTGAGGAGGCTGGAGAGATGGCTCAGAGGGTAAGAGCACTAGCTGTTCTTCCAGAGGTCCTGAGTTCAATTCCCAGCAACCACATGGTGGCTCACAGCCATCTGTAATGAGATATGGTGCCTTCCTTGCCAGCAGTACATTGTATGCTTAATAAATAAATAAATAAATAAATAAATAAATAAATAAATCTTTTTAAAAAATCTTCATGCATTGACTCTAGGCACTTCGCCCAGGAATTTCTAATGTGAGCCTGCTGAGACTTGTCAGTTTAGGAGATGCAGACATGTTGACACACATCTTCTACATTAAGCTAATGTCTGCCTTGACTGACATGTGTATAAGGAACTTGAAGGACAGACAGAATATATAGCAGGACCTGGTGCCTTCCATCTTGGTGACTAGACTCCACCCCCTTCTGTAATGGCCACATGGATTTGGATTTGGGAGAGTATGTGGATACTCAGTCTCTGATGATGGAACATGATTGGTCCTTCAGATAGCTCACCTTTCCCACCTCCTTGGCAGCTAGAAATGGTCCAGATTCCAGCCAGTGACTTCTCAGAGGTTAACTAAAGTATTTTCTGGGACAGTCTTTAATTTGTTCATAAGAGAGAATGGGGCCAGGCCCTTCATGCCGCAATGGTTTGAACAGGGAGGGGCAGTCTGGCCCATCTTCTCACCATGGGGCAATAGAGCAGAGAGGAACAACCTCAGTGAGGTGTTGGTCTGAGCATCACTGGGTCAGTCATCACCAGCCTTGCAGGGGGCACAGAGGGCTTTGTGCTCACAGACAAGCACCAGGGAACCTGGGATGTTAAGCAAGTTGTTCCTCCAAGGGAAGGGATACAGAGCCTGTTATCCATCCAGAAGGCCATAGGAGACATGCTTTCTAGCCTGGTGACCTTTGCACTCTGTGTGACTAGACACTTTTCCGGTACTGGACCCTCCCTTAGATCCTTATCATAAATTTGTTCTTCTTAGTCAAGCTATAGAACCCATCTTTATGGCCTTTACAAAGAGTTTCCATGTAGACACGTCGGATCTGTATTTAGCTCACTTGGTTCCTCAAGGAGATAATTTATGTGTGCTTTGTTGTGCATACGGGATTGAGTTAATTATGACCAGAATAGTTTCCACCAAATTGTGCAGTGCATAAAAATGCCTGAAATAAACCATTTGGAGTCAGACTACCAAAGTTTGAAACAACTCTGGCTTCTGAGTCGTGTTAAGCTGAACTGTCTTCTTGCCTCCTGTGGCTGTCTCTCTGCTGCCTGTGAAGGTCACAGAGACAGCCCCCCTCCCCTCGCACCTCCCTTCACCACGTGGGATGATAAGCCCCTCCTTTAATGTAGCGACACAATAGGATAAAACAACTGGCGTGGATAAAGGAAAATATGATATGAGATATAGAATGGAGGGTTTTTTTTTTTTGCCATGAAGAGGAGTAAAATTATGCCATTTGCATGAAAATGGATTGGTGGGGAATCTTCCTCAGCCAATGATCTTTAAGAGGTTGGATCGGGTTAGGGTGTGACTTTTGGGTACCCAGAGAAAAACCACCAGTCTGCCCAGGGCGCTCTCTCTGGCTCCGCATTACACACCTGAGGTTGGACTTCTCGTTCCTGTTCTGTGAGTTTGCCCTTTATAATAAAGAATTATCACTGAAATCTTTTGGAGTTAGTTTGGGATTATTTGACTCACGTCCTCACCCCCCCCCCTTTTCAGTAACAATGGATGTAACTAGAGATCATTATGTTGAGCATATAAGATTCAGAAAAGTAATTATTAAATTCTTTCTCTCATGCAAAATACACACACACACACACACACGGGGAGGAGGGGTATTTATTTTGTATTTATTAAGTTACATATCAAAAGGTTGCTTGCTATAAAACCTTCTCTCTTGCTGGGTGGTGGTGGCACGTACTTTGAATCCCAGCCCTGGGAGGCAGAGGCAGGTGGATCTCTGTGAGTTCAAGGTCAGCCTGGTCTACAAAGTGAGTTCCAGGACAGCCAGGATTGTTACACAGAGAAACCCTGTCTCAAAAAACAAAACAAAATAAACAAACAAACAAAACCAGAAAACCTCTCTCTCTCCCAATGAGTGAGACAATGAAGGGACTCCAGAGAGACTTAGCTGGAATTATAATTCTTGAACTCTACCTGGTAAAGCGGCAGCAGGAGTGACCAGGGCAGTGCAGGCAGGATCTACTAATGTCCTTTCCCTGTAAATGGAGGTCCAGGTGAGACTCAAGGGAAACTGCAGGTCTCAGCTGGGAAGGGAGGATGGTCTTCAGAGCTTGGTAACTGTGCTGGGACTTCCTGCTGCACTGTTGAGAAGTGTAGACATCTAGGTTGAGGGGATCCTTTTCCCTAAGACTTTCCTTGCCCTTGTCTTCGTCCTTTCTTCTTCAAGACAGGGCTTCGCTGTGTTGTGTAGCCCTGGCTGTTCTGAATCTCACTCTGTAGACCAGGGTGGCCTTGAACTAACAGAGATCTGCTTGCCTATTCCCCTTGAGTGTTAGAATTAAAGGCTCGCACCACCATCAGCTCTGGAAATTTTCCTCATCTTTCTATCCTGCCTCAGTGTGGCTCTCCTAGGGGTAGGCTTCACTCTCCTGTCCCGAGGAACCCAGAGGATGGAGTAGCTGCAGTCCCTGGGCAATGGGGCAGGCCTCACAGCGAGGATGACAGCTGAGTGAGGCTTTAGTGTGACTAGGGTCTGTTAGATGGGGAAGGCAGAGGAGAGGGATCCGAGACTGAGGCAAAATCAAGAGAGTGCAGATGTGTTCTGGGAATGAAAGCCCTACCTGGCCGGCGACTGAGTTCTACGGCTTGTGTGCAGAAACATACGTCATTTGTCAGCTCTGCACATGCGTTAAACTTGGAGCAAGCAGCCTAAGCTGGGACGCTGGGTCATAAGTCTGCACGCATCAAGTCCTTTGCCCTGGAAGTATACCTAGTGCCCTGCAACTCTCCTACAAGAGGGGCTGGCCTCAGGCAGGGGGAGGAGTGGTCTGGGAGTGGAGGCCACCCAGAATTTCTAGCTAGGTGAGGCCTGCGAGGAGCAGGAACTCAGTCGGGAGGACCTAGTTATGGCCTGTCCTCTGGTGCTGCAAGCTCTCTGGTGTTCTCAATTGCTTTCGTTCTTGAGAACTAATGTTGGTGGGCCACAACTAGGAATATGCAGACATATCTTTCTGCCCTTGGTTCCCAGAGGGAGGGGTTCTGGTTCCCTGGTACTGACTAGGGACCCGGAAGCCTGGCCAGGCTAGTCTTTGGCCTTTGCAGCTCACGATAGCCAACTGTCCAGGTTCCATTCTTCCTGGTGCTGGGAAGTCCAAGCAAAAGCACAAACACAACTGCACAGCGCTCTTTCCTTCCTTGAATTCCTGAAGGAAGTAGAGGGCAAGGTGGGGAGGGGGAGGGGAAGGGGGCGGCACTTGTGGCCCAATGCCCCAGTTGACAGGACAGGACAGGACATAAGGGTCTCCACTTCCCAGTGGCCCTCTTCCCAGCATCTGCTGTGGCTTTCTTCTAAAGAATGTGCTGTCTACCATCCTATGTCTAGGTGGCCAGCTTGGTCAACTATGTGTGTCTGTCACAAGCAGAACCTCCCCAGCCCCAGATGGAATCACCCCAAGGCTAGGGAATGTGTGCCCCACAGCTTACTGTGCAGCCTGCACAGGACAGGGAGAACTTGTGATATTTAAAAAACACATTTCATAAAATATTTAAAAGTACTATCACATTACATAGGGCTTGAAACTGGAGAATGAAAAGATCACCGAGTCCGTCCATCCTAATACAAGGGCTCTTTCCTTTCGTTGACTTTCCATAGCCTAGGAGAGGCCTCAGTATCATTCCGACCTGGGACAGAATAGCAGACCTGCACTGAGCACTTAGCTGTGTGCCAGGGACGGTCTCAAGTCCATTTCTCGACCCTGTTGATCTCAGTGAACAAGGTGGAGTGAGCATTGCCATCTCTGTTTAGAAACGAGGTAACTGAAGCAGAGAGGGTCTGAGACTTAAGATCCCAGAGCTGGTAGCTGAAGGGGCAGAGAGCTGAGCGGGATGCCAGAACACCACCCTCGTTTCGCTTAGCATATGCACAGACTCATATGAAATCCTTTTATTATGGGCAGTTTCAGACACCCAAATAATAGAGAAAATAGCACTCAGTTTTCATAATTATCAGCTTCTGGCTGCTTATTTTCCCATGTCTTCAGTCCATATCATTTTGTAGTAAATCCAGGTATTGTGTCATTCCATCCACAAGCACTTTAGAATATATCTGTCTCTGGTCTTTTGTAGCACCTGCACTATAGGATGGTACACGAGCCGGGAACTAAGCTGGAGGCTTAAACACACACACACACACACACACACACACACACACACACACACACACACACACAGAGGGGGGGGGGAAGAGGGGGGAGAGGGGGATGAGGGGGAGGAGGGAGAGGGGGGGGGAGGGGGGGAGGGGGGAGAGGAGGGAGGGGAGGGAGAGGAGAGGGAGGGAGGGGAGGAGAGAGAGAGAGAGAGAGAGAGAGAGAGAGGAGAGAGACGAGAGAGAGAGAGAGAGAGAGAGAGAGAGAGAGAGAGAGAGGAGGGGGAACTCAGGTCATCCTTGATACAAGAATGCCAAGCATGCCCCTTTATTGTGCTCAGGGGCAGCTTCTATAGAGCTCTGGCCACGCCCCAGCTCTCGGGATCTTTCAGCTGCAGACTCATCAGAACCCACTCCCCTGCCATCAGGGTCTCATGCTCAGAGCAGCTGCAGGCTGCTCAGAGCAGAGGAAAACAAGTTGTTTACAAGAAATTCAAGGTCTGGTGGTCCACAGTCCCCAAAAGTTTTTCTTTTTGTTTTTTGTTTTTGAGACAGGGTCTCTCTAGACACTCTCTCTACTTAGCCTTGGCTGTCCTTGAACTCACCATATAGACCAGGCTGGTCTCAAACTCAGAGATCTGCCTGCCTCTGCCTCTTGAGTGTTGACTTTCCCTTCACATCTGTGTGTGTGACATATGATACACACACATTACATATCTCTGAATAATAAGGTAGAGTCTTAAGATGTATGTTATTGTGTGCATGTGTGAATGCCATGGCACACTCTCAGAGGTCAGAGGACAACCTTTGGGAGTTTGTTCTCCCATTCCACCATGGATTCCAGGGATCCATGGTAGCACTTGTTTAGCAGGGCTTTTTACCTACTGAGATGTCTCGCTGGCCCTAGAGTTTTTTCAACCTAGCTCTTGTTCCAAATAGAGCCCTTTTTTTTGATTTTTTTTTTTTTGTTTTTCGAGACAGGGTTTCCCTGTAGTTTCTAGAGCCTATCCTGGATCTAGCTCTTGTAGACCAGGCTGGTCTCGAACTCAGAGATCCGCCTGCCTCTGCCTCCCGAGTGCTGGGATTAAAGGCGTGCGCCACCACCGCCCGGCTTTTTTTTTGATTTTTGACTCAGGGGTTCTCTGTAGTTTTTGGTGCCTGTCCTGGAGCTAGCTCTATGTAGCCCAGGCTGTCCTAGAACTCACTGTATTCTCCAGGCTGACTTCCAACCTGTAAACTTCCTGTTCCTGCTTCCCAGAATGCTGGGATGACAGGTGTAGTGCACAGCGCCCGTCTGCGCTCTATGCGCTATCATACAGTTCGCGAGCTTCGGGCAAGGGGCTGGAGGTTGAAACATACAGAGAGACAGAGACATGGCCCTCTAAGCACTGGTATGAAGCCCCTTTATTCAATAACACCATGGAGGCTTATATACCCAACTCAGTCAGGTGGGCCAACAGGTGATTCTCTGATTCTCAAGGCAAAGCAACACGTGCTCGTGAAGCAGAGCTGGTAAACAACTTTGACACAGCTTTCAGTAACTCCAATCAGAAGGAAAGTAAAGATCTCTAGCAGGGAAGAGCAGCTGGAGGCCAGAACTCCAAATGGTCCCAACAGACAGGCACTCACAACCAGGTCCATGTTTCCCTTGATCTAGATTTCGTTGATGATATACCCGAGAAATGCTCCGTCTCTATCCTTATCTTTTCGTGTAACCTGGCTACTGTTTTCCCATGCTGCCATGTAGTTTCTACAACCATAAACGGTTTCATATTTTTCTATCCAGTGTGGATAGAATGTTCATTTTTTTTACTTGGGCACTTAGGTTGCTCTCAGGGTTGGACTTCTATCGACATTTCTGGGATATACGGGCTCACACACGGAGTCTTGCCATGTACATGGGTTCACTTTCTTAGAATGTGATCTGGAAAGTACAATCATGCCTTCAAGGCATGGACAATTTCTTCCCTTGGCACACAGCGCCAATTGTTTGTCCACGGGTGTTGCATATTCCCTGGCACCACGAGAGCGCTGTCACTCTTCCCGAATAGTGCTCAGGCCAACACAGCTAAAGGACGTTTGCTGAAGACTCGGTAATTCCGAAGGCAGTGAGTTAGAGATGATGACAGGGACGCCAGCTAACTCAAGTGGAATGTGACTCACAACTTACCACAAGGCAGAAAGAGCTGGACCTTGGTCCATCTCCATTGTCAAAAGCAACGACTTGATAACAGGAGCTATTAATAGGCCGTGACATGTCCAGTGACCTTGCCCATGGACTCGGCCTTGCTGAGATGTAGACCCTGACCTTCAGAGTGATGTGAGAAAGCTGGCAAAGATCCAGAGAGCTCAACCAGCTTGATGGACAATGGGAGAACCCCAGAGAGAAATCAAAGCAACCAAGCAGGTTCACTTTGGAAAAAATGAACCGTTGTTTTGGCTCTGCTGCTGAGCATTTTCAACATCTCTGTGAGGCATTTTCAGCATCTAGGATGATTATTTAGATGTCAGGACCTAAAGGGCCTCTGGCTCTGGAAATACTTGAGAAGCTGGCTAACTCTGGGTAGGTCATATGCACACTCACTATTTACTCCCAGGGTTCCCACTCCAGCCTGGCGACGACTATTTTCTGGCAGCTCCCTGAGAATGGGTGGGTCGAAGGAAAATGCTCCCCTGGTTGTCTGGGCAGGCCTTCTCCTTCCTGTCCCTGCATATTCAGTTCAAGTGCATTTACCCAGGTTGGTATCTATTAACATCTGATCCTGTCATTCCAGCCTCGCCAGGACTTATGGGCACGGGACTTAGAAGATGGGCGGGGAAGTGGAAACGACCAACAGGAGGGCCCTTTTGTTGACGTGGACATCGGGTGTGGCCCAGAAGAGCTTAAGACCTATTTAGTTCAGTTCCTACAATGTAATAGGTGCTTTATATTACATTCTTTTGAAACATCAAAACAACCTTGGAGGTAGGTTTTCACAGCTGTGGAATTGAGATTAAGAGAGTAATTTGCCCAGGGTTACACTGCCAATAAAGGCGTACCTGCATTCTATGTAGCTAGCAGTAAAATCTGTGCCTTTTCTCTTCAGAGCTTCCAGACATGAAAATTGCAGGTCAGAGGCTCACTACGTAAAGCCACCCATGCTAATCTGAGACCGGAACTTAAAGCTCCTTACTGTTCGTAAGGACTCTTCCTATGGCACACATCCTATCTGATATCTGATACGGAGAGATCCAGGATGCGGCCAGACCCACGCCAGCAAGGATTAAATGTAGCAACCAGGTGGACCAACGATGCCCACAGCCTCCTATCTCTCTACCTTACAGACATGCAACCCAACCAAGGCTCTGAAAATGTAATCCCAAGTGGGGGCGGGTGGGTGGGTGTGTTCCTTCAGGGCAAAGGGCCGCCCTTCTTGGCTTCTAGAATCAGTCTGGGGCCTAGGCAGCGACGTTTCGTGGAAAAAAAAAAAACTCTGCACTTAAGGTTAGACCATCTCAGCAAGGCCTTACTGCAAGTTATTTAACTCTGAGTCTCTTGGTCTAAAAAAAAACGAGAGCTTGGGCAAACCGCTCGTGCTTTTCTAGAAGGGCGCAGATGTAAAAGCTGGGATTGTTACGCACCAAAGAGACTCCACCTGATCTCACTATTGCGTCAGGATGAGACGTTCTGCCGTGCGGCAGCTCAGAAGCTCTGGGGTGAGCTCGGAGACGTAGCCCAGGGAAAAGCCTACAACTCCCAGGAGGCTCCGGGCGGGCGGGTGAAGAGGCAGCTTAGAAACTACACTTCCCAAGAGGCGTAACGTGTTTAGGCGCGTGGCAGTGACGTCACGGGGCCCGGCTCAGGGAGCTGATTCGGCCAGAGCTGCCAGCGGGGTGGCTACCGCTGCTGGTTTGTTACAGCTGCTGGAGCGGCCGCGGCCCGGGTTCTCGGGCTCCTCTCCCGGGCCCTCGACCTCCGGCCCCGCGCGGTGAGTCCTTACTGGCGGCCTCGGAGTGGTAAAGCCCGAAGGCTCCAGGGGTAGGAGAGGCGAGAGGGAAGGTTGCTGCTGAGGAGGCGTCCGCGCAGGAGACCTGAGCTGGGTGGCTGGGGGTGGAGAGAGTGAGTGCATCAGCCGAAGGAGTTGGGAGCGGGAGGCCGGGGGTGGGGCGTCCGGGAGGAGCGCTTCAGCTGGGGGTGGGAGGCGGGGAACGGCTGGACTACAGGGATAAAGGTTTGGCTGCCTCCGGGGCTGAGTGAATGCGTGGAGATGGGGGTTGGGCCCCGAACCCTGCCAGGCTCCTAAGGCTTAGGTACCAGGCTGCGGAGCAGAGCGGGAGGCCCTATGGAAGGAGTTTCCTCGCTCCTGGTCAGTGGGGCTTCGCTTTCTTTCCACTCCTAAGAAGTCTGGGCCAGCAAGGACCGCCGTGGTCCTGCAGTTTGAGGGTGGGCCGAGGGGAAGAGACATATTGTCTGCTCATGAACTCCCGGTTTGTGTCCCTTGGGAACAAGTTTGCTGCGCAAAGGGCCAGCCTTCAGCTGGGGAGGGAATGGGAAGTGCTTACCGGATGGCCACGCTGGGGGATAATCTGGGTTTGGCATGAGTGTCTGACAGACTGTCTGGGCCCAGACGGGAAAGGGGGAAAGAGCTGTAGCAAAAAAGTGGTTAGCAAAACGGAGTTGCTTCGGGCTCTCATTTGAGGCAGGTTATGAAACCACATCAGGGCCTGGTCCAGGCAGCCACCTGCCAGCTGTGGTAGCTGAAGTTTTCAGTCTGGCTGCTCCAGATCTTTTTGCCTCTGCCAGGCTCGTATTTCTTCACTTAGGGGAGAAAGGTCAGTTGTGTGCTAATGGAAATGACATGTACACAGAGCCACATGAAAGTCTCAGAAGTGCTTTCTGGCTCCCAGTCTTTTTCTGAGGGGGGGCATAGTGGGAGAGGGTGCAAGGGGTTTCCTGGTTTAAAGGGCATGGGGCCTACAGGCTTGAGGAAGACGATTTCCATGGGGTCAGCTAGGCTTTGCTAAATGCCCTATTGAGCCAGAAAGGGGTGGAAGGCCTTCAAATCCTGGGATTCAGCCAGACTTTTGGCACTCATGAGGAAAGTGTGAGTTCTGTCTGTGGCTGTGCCACTACAGGGCTGGCTTATGGGAAGGGGCAACAGTTTCTGGGGAGATAACTCTCTTCCTCACCTTAATGATCTTTCAGAGACTTCACATCTCAGTCCCTGCCCCTCACGTGGAGGCTGTTACACAGCTGTCCCAGGGGCTGTGTTAGGGAAACTGAAGCCCTAAGGTCTGGGAAGGTAAACAACTGGATTTCTAGTTGTTTGGGTTTCTGTTGGGACCAATTATCCGCCTTAAATGGGCCAGGGGTTTGGTCCCAGGAGTATGACCTCCATCAGGATGCACCCTAGGCCAACTCATGAGTCTGTTTGTTGGGGAGCTGTTGTCTGTTCTATTTCCCGAGGTAGTTGAGAAAAGGAAACCTGCTTCCATTATACTTAAGTAAGGAACTTCTCTGAGTGAATTCTGGCTCCTTGTGGAGGAGGCTTGGCTGGAATCCTAGCTGGGTGAGATAGCATCTGAGTCTGGGGGTGAGGTGATTGCAGCGGGGTGAGGGAGCTAGTCTAGCACTTTGACTGTCGCTGTCTGCTGTCCTTTTCTGTCCATCTTGAAAAGGTGGCATTGTTAAACACATTAATGACCAATGGTTCTTTACCAGCAGGACCCTAAGCTAGGTAGGTAACCAAGCACACTGATACCTTCTGCTCTGTCGGCAGAAATCTGGGGACAACCAAGCTCCCAGGATAAGGGACAGACCATTCTCCCTTCTGGCCACTGTGGGTTGCTGCTACCATTGTTTTCTAGGCACTGAGGGCAACCCTTTTGGTTCCTCCTGCTGTAAAGCTTTTACCAGTGGAGCTGGGCAAGCAAAGGCTGTTGTTAACTCACACCCACAAACAGATCCTGGGAAGGGAGGTGAGGTCAGGTGGGGCCAAGAAGGGAGGAGGTAAGAGGGAGGCCACAGGTAGTTTTGTATCCTTGGGAGGGGTACGCTGATATGGGTCCCACATCCCACTTGTGGGAACTGTGGATATTGGCTGTGTGCTCTGTCCTGTGTTCCTCCCTCTCTGGTGGGGTAAAGGGCTCTGGTCATTTGGCAGCCTAATGGTAGCACCCCATGAGAGTTAGCCTGAGCAGATGCCAAATGGATAAAACATCCCAATGGATGGGTCACTGGGTGTCGAAATGTTAGGCAAAGGCTGTGCCTGGCTTGCTGTTTCTCTTCCCTCTTCTCCTGGCCCTGTCAGTCCTCTTGGGTCCTGGGCTTGAGGAAATCCAGGATTGGAAAAACAGGGGTGGCAGAAACAGTAGCCCTAAAGTACTTCATCCATTGCCGCCTGTGCCCACAGGCCTTGCCTGCTTTTGCTTCTTTGGGGAGGGGCTTAGCGTAGGGGATTTGTTCTATCAGCTCTCTAGTAAGAGCCAGCAGAGGTTGTTCTGGAGAGTTCTGAGAGAGCAGCCTCTCATCCCACCCCAGCGGGAAGAGGGCCTCAGGGGATTCTAGGGGTGAGTTGGGGAACGGACATTGATTTCTATAGTCTGGGCCGGGCATCTCTTGGTGACTTGTCCTCCAAGACTTTGTCTGCATGTAGTCCCAGTGGATGATACGTGTGACAGCCGGAGTTAATCCCATTCCAGCGATGTAATGACTAGCGTTACATTCATGTGGACTTTCTCCAGCCTCTGAGCTGGAGGATTGGAACAGTGGACGGTGGTGTGGTGTTCTCAGGGAACCTCTGTGGGGCCTTGGGTGTGGGGGCAGGGAAAGTGGTGTGACCTGTCTCACCTGTGTTGCTCGTTTGCAGAGCAGCAGTCGAGAGGGGTGGCAGGATGAATGTGGGCACAGCACACAGTGAGGTGAACCCCAACACGCGGGTGATGAACAGCCGCGGCATCTGGCTCTCGTACGTGCTAGCCATCGGGCTCCTTCACGTCGTGCTGCTGAGCATCCCCTTCGTGAGCGTCCCTGTCGTCTGGACCCTCACCAACCTCATCCACAACTTGGTGAGAGCCTGCCTACCGCGTTCCTCCCACCATGT
The DNA here is from genome assembly GCF_903992535.2 of Arvicola amphibius. NCBI lineage: Eukaryota > Metazoa > Chordata > Mammalia > Rodentia > Cricetidae > Arvicola > Arvicola amphibius. The sequence continues at coordinate 23,018,114 of NC_052050.1, forward strand.
GGGCTGTTCAGTGCCTGAGCTGAGAGTCACCGGACAGACTCCGCAGGTCCTGTCAACATCTGTCACCAGAGCCCAGGACCAGCTCGTATCTCTGCCTTGCTCCCCCTTGTGGGCTGTAGCATGCCTACAAGAATGCACATCGCCTGTGTCTTCAGGAAGGCTGGGCTGGCTGGTGTGTGTGGAGGACGGCCAGCTGAGAGCCGAGTCCTTGTTGAGGCTCCCCAGGTCCCAGGAATCTAGTGCAGAAGTGTTCCTTTCCCACGATAGGATCCCAAACCATGTTCTTCTGACTCTCTGCTCCCTAAGACCTGCTGCCTTGTACCACACTTCAGCAAGCAGGGGTCTCATCCTTGCTACTTGGCTTGCTCCTTTTAGCTGGCACACAGAGACCCAGTTGGACTAGAGGGCAGCATGTATGCCCATTCCATGGCTAACTCCTCCCCTTACGCAGTTCCCGTTTTCTCCCACTACGTGGGCTCCTGGGTGCCCCGTCATGTATTGAGTCTGCCTGCGTTTGCCACTGTGGCAGAGGAGGTAGCAGTCTACCTGGAGCTGCTTCCGTGTGTGACCGGTGGGGACGTCAGGCTAGGAGTTTTCTTGCCTTTTGTATTTTCTGATGAAGGCCCCTCCTTTCAGGGCATGTACATCTTCCTGCACACGGTGAAAGGGACACCCTTCGAGACTCCAGACCAGGGCAAAGCCAGGTTGCTGACCCACTGGGAACAGATGGACTATGGGGTCCAGTTCACAGCCTCTAGGAAGTTCTTGACCATCACACCGATTGTACTGTGAGTGCTCAGACTCCCCTCAACTCTGGTCTTTGGTGTAGGATGGGCAGAGGGAAGGAAGTGACGTATCCTGGGTCTCCCTGGCTCTGACTTTCCTCCCAGGCCTGGGGTAAGCTGGGGGTAGGTCAGGAGGGCTTTGTCAGCTGGTGATTCTTGTCTCTCCACTTCTATCCGGGACCCTTATTTTCATCTCCCTCCCCCACCTCCCCCAGGTACTTCCTCACCAGCTTCTACACCAAGTATGACCAAGTCCATTTCATACTCAACACTGTCTCCTTGATGAGTGTGCTCATCCCCAAGCTGCCCCAGCTCCATGGAGTCCGGATTTTTGGAATCAATAAGTACTGAGGTTGCAGCCCCTTCCCCAGCCGGGTTGGCAGGGGAAGGGTAGAAGACCTTTGCTGTGATGCTGAAGACAGGAGTCTCTGGACACTGCCAGAGATGGGGGTGCGCCCTGGGCCTGGCTTCCCCCTCGCTTCCCCAGTAGCCGACTTGGAGTAGCTTGTAGTGGGGTTAGGGTGGGGCCCTTGGGCTCTAACCCATTCTGAAGTTTTTGATCTTTTCCTTTTGCCTTTTGAATAGAGATGCCATGGGGGTGGTCATGAAAGGGGCTGGGCTTTCCGACTGACCGTGGACCTGAGAAGTTGGTACAGGAAGCCAGGAAAAGCCCCTGTTGGTTTGTCTGCCTCCAGGCAGCCATAGCACTTTAACCTCTGAGAAGGGGCGGAGGGACGGTACGGCTGGCTTCTGCATTGCCTCACTTCTGTAGCCTGAAAGCGCACGCTGCGCTGCCTCTGCCCTCCAGGTAGAGCAGTCAGACTTCATTGACGTCCTTGTAAGATGGGGTTGGGGGACACCTTGTGTAGAAGTGGGGGCCAGGATGCTGCCGCCCTGGTCCTGGGGAGAGGGGAGCTCTGAGCAGGGGTAGGGTGGGGTCTTAGAATGGTCAAGAGAACGGCAGGTGATATGGATTAGTGTAAAAAAGAGGGTCTGGGGGGAGAAGCCAGACCCAGCCTCCTTTGGGTGTGGGCTGAAAGGAGGGCTGGCTTGGAGGGTTCATTTACACACAGAATGATGGTGATGGGGAGGGGTTTGGAGCCCCTGCTTGGTATGGGGGTGTGCACAGGCTGGAAGGGGAGGCCTGTGAGTCCTCACAGCACAGGTCCAGTCTGAGGCTTCCCTTAGCGTATGAGGAAGCTTCAGGGCTCAGCTCTTCCTCAGCCCTTCAGCTTGTATTCCCATTTAGATTGTGCCGGGGCAGTGCCTCCTGTGTGGCATGCATGTGAGGGGCCGGTAGGCCACCTCCACATGAGGTCAGTGGGCTCCACAATGCTGTAGGGTCCTTGCCCAAACAGGGCACTAGTAGGGACAGCTGCAGGCACTGTCTCTTCAGCCCAAAGAGAGGTGGGTCACAGAGCCTGACACTAAGCTAAGAGGGGCTGTCTTCTCCCCTCGCTGGTTCGATTGGGGCATGTTCCTTTGGAAAGATGTGGGTGCTTGAGCCCTCTGCCAGGGGCTGGAGGGAAGTCACGCATCCCGTTTTCTTCCCCTGACCCTCATTCTCAACCCCGTGTATCATAGGGAACTTTCACCTTCTGGTCTTTCTAAGCGGAGTGTGAATAGGATTTTTATGCCCTTTGTACAGTATTCTGAAAGAGAAAATAAAGTGCAACGTGTTCTGGTAGCCTCGCGTCTGGACTCTGCTTCCCGTCGGCCCTGGGGATCAGCTGGCAGTGTGGGCAGCAGCTCCTGCCTGGCAGTGGTGGGGACTCTGGGGTGGCCCGGGGAGAAAGCCAGAGTGGGTGTAAGGAAGCTGGAGAAGGCCCTGGAAAGTTGGAGCAGAATCCCACTGTCTGTGCCTCCTGCTGTTCCTCTGATCTGAGCCTCTGACTTCACAGGCCTGGCTGGGGGAATTGGGTCGGGGGTTGGCCACCAAGCAAGGTCAGTCCAGATAGGGCTTAGGTATGGAGTAGGGTCGGGAATTACTACTGGTGCTCTGGTATTGTCTGTCTGTCCTCACTTCTCCGTTGCGGAGAGCTGCCTTTGCTCCTGGCCTTGGTGCCCCTCCTGCTATGATGAGTAGGAGGGAAGAGAGGCCCCAAGACTTTTGTGAGCACAGCCTGGAGAGGGCGGAGTCCTTATCTCCTGTGTCTGTGCAGTGTTATTTGCTGCTCCCTGGCCAGGTACAAAGTTCTAGGCAGGCAGAGGAGCTCCGTTCCCAGTAGTCTGGTTCTGTGGCCCTGGCCCAACATCATGGTGTTCTTAGAGTGAGGGAGAGTGTGATCTTTACACTAGTCTGGTCCTACTGTCCCCTCTTCGGATAAGGACTGCGATGTTGGGGGAAGTGCTGCCACTGGCTCAGCCTTGGGAGTTGGCCCATCTACTTGCTTCCTTGGCCTATAAGCCAGTCGGGGTGAAGTGCCAGGGTACCTGGACAGTGATCTTTGTTCAGATGCCAGCTCTGCTGTCTAGAGCTGTGTGGTCTTACCTAGCTGCTTCTCTGAGTTCAGTCTTCTGTGGAGGAGGCGAGTGCCTTTCCGGGCTGTTGTGGCGTGAGCACGGTGCCTGGGGTATAATCAGCAGTTGAGTAGTAACTACAATTATTACCGCCGCCATTTCCTTCAGTGTGCTCTGAACGGAGGAATGGGGAGGTCAGAAGATAGACTAGGCTCACTCACTATCCTCTGAGGGAGGCCAGAAGACTCTAGAGAGGAGAAGGTGGATGAAGAAGATTGGTGGCATCCAGATAAGGAAGGTCTGAGGAGAAGGCACACAGAAATACGTCACATTGGGGGAGGCTGGGTATGTACTGGACCAGCCTGATTCCTGTAGTTGTTGCTACAGTTAATTTCCAGTCTTCGTTGCTGCCTGCTATACCACGGCATTTGTTAGCTGGCCCTGAGGTCATTTTTGCATTCCTGGTACAGCCATGGCTATTACCTCTCTTTACTTGGGACCCACTTGTGGGGCTCAGGGCAGCCTGGCCACATATATGGGGCCCAGGTCGCGTAGCTGCCATGACAGGCTTGATAGAGACAGCCAAGAGAGTAGGTCTGAGTTTCCATTTACTGGCAGGCAGCACCCAATTCCAGGAAAAGCCATAAGCTGATACCACCCAGGGATGGACCAGCATCTAAGGGAAGTACCTGAATATCTCACCCATTAGATAAGATTAAATAAGATCACCAGATGTCCTTGAACCCAGCACCTACCTATTCCCTTCCACCAAAACACCCCTAGACAAATGTTAGCCAGTCAGTCTGATGAACAAGACCATCCTTGCCTTACAGGAAGACAAAAGGCAAGAGCTCCTTAAGCCCTCTGCCCCTGTGCTGCAAGGGGGTACAGAAGATGAACTCCTCTTGCCTCCTCCTTCCGGCTACCTCCCACAACTGATCAGGAGGCCAGGAGGGGGGCCCAGGGAGGCTCAGGGAACTTGGGAAGCCCACCTTTCACCAGGGGGCGGGCCCAATGAGAATTGCCCTGGGTGACCAACTCTCTCCCTCTTCCCCTGAGGGCGGTCGGCCCACAGGACGATGAGGGCAGTGAACAGATGCAGTATTGGTCCTTCGCCATGAGTGATCTCTACAGCTGGAAAAAGCAAAGCCCCCGTTTCTCAGACAATCTTTTAGATTCTGTTATGTTCACTTACCAACCTACTTGGGAGGATTGCAGTCAGCTGGTACTGGTTCTGTTTACCACGGGAGAAAGAATTCTGACAGAGGCCCAAAAATTGGTCCCAGGATCTGATGGAAACCCAACTGTCAATTCTGCACCAATAGACCAAGGCTTCCCCCTGACCTGTCCTAACAGGAATTTTACCTTGGCAGAAGGTAAGGAGAGGCTCCAGGTCTACTGCCAGGTTCTAATGGGAGGTCTCCATGTGGCCCACCAATTTGGCCAAAGTCAGTAATGTACTACAAGAAAACACAATCTCAAAAAACAACAACAACAACAAAAAAAAAACACAATCTCTATCAGCCTTCTTAGAATGGATTATGGCGGCCTTTAGGGCATACTCGCCTATGGATCCTCAGGCCCAGGAGAATAGGTCATCTGTGGTCCTGGCCTTTGTTAATTAGACCAAGCCTGACGTTAGGTGCAAGTTACAGAAGATAGATGGGCTTGCAGATCAGAGCATCCAGGAGCTGTGAGCAGTAGCTCAGAAAGTGTACAACAGAGAAACCCCAGAGGATAAACAGATGAGGGTCATTGCTGCAGAGAATGCAAAGTAGCCTGGAAATACAAGAATCCTAGCAGCCACCGCAGGAGATCCAGATGAAAAGAAGCACCGACTGAGATGCCTAGCCAGAGGCCAAGGTAAGGACCTCCACCAAAGAGAGCACCCCAGGCTGCAAAAAGATCCATGTGCTTATTGCAGGGGAATGGGACACTGGGCTAAAGGATGCCCCTAGGAGTCCAAACATAAGGACTTTGACTCAGGCTGTGACTCCTGCCACGGGGTTTGAGTCCCCTCCCTGATCCCAGGGTAATTCTCAGAGAGAATTTAGAGGGAAAACCTATAAATTTAGTAGAAGTAGAACTGGAACTCAACATTTGATCTAAACCAAACACCAAGGGAACCTCTCTCAAAAAAAAAAGTCTCGGGTGCAGGGAGCCACAGGTATGAACCAATATTCATGGACTACCCGAAGAACAATGGATCTCGGAACAGGTCGGGTATTCCCTGTTCCTTCCTGGTCATACCTAACTGCCCCTACTCCTTATTACGAATATCCCAACCATTAGATAAGATTAAATAAGATGTCATTGAACCCAATCAGGGTCTTGAATCCTGAAACCCCCCTTACCCCCAACCTCTACTATGATAAAACCCTACCCTGCCTGGGCTGCACACTCTCCGTTTGTACTTCTGCGTCAGACACACAGCCCAAGCCTAAGCTTGAATAAATAAAGACTCTGCCTTTACATTTGGATTTAGGGGAACCTTGCAGTTTGGGCATGATTCTCATTCCATCTCAGCTCCCTAGATTGTCCAAGTCAACACACCATTCTCTGGCCCAAACTTACGGAGCCCCTGTGTCAGAATCTCTCACTTACTGCTGAGTCCAAAGAGCAAGATCTCTCCTGGCCCTGCCATTCCACTTGGGCCATAATTTGTCTTATCTGAAGGCTAGAGAGGTGGGGCACCTGTTCTTTATTGTTTCTTTTTGTTGTTTTGTTTTGTTTTTCTGAGACAAGGTTTCTTGATGGCTTTGGTGCCTGTCCTCACTCTGTAGACCAGGCTGGCCTTGAACTCACAGAGTTCCACCTGCCTCTTCCTCCTAGTGCTGGGATTAAAGGCGTGAGCAGTGGGGCACTTGTTGTTATCCTGATTTCCAGGAAGTACTGCTGTTAGGGGCTTTCAGGTGCCTCCGTTAGCACTCCTCCAGCTGGGAGCTGCACAGAGATCTGACAGGATTCTGACTCGCCGTCTCAGGTAAGAAGCTGGGGACGGTGCATCTGAGCTGGCTGTGGCTCAGGGCACTGTCCACACACCTAGAATCTCTAGACCCGAAGAGAGTTGAGAGCAGACTACTATAAGATAGGACAGACAAAGGGCAATGAGGGGTTAGGTCCCTAGGCCAGACATTAGGGACTTAGGAGGTCACAAGGGTAGGATACAGTGGTGGTGGAGACCCAGGAAGCTTTTGCTTCTTTCAGGGGCAGACTTAGCACCCTGAAATTGGGAAAGGGTTGGTAGGGAGCCCAGGGATCCCAACCAGAGTCAAGGGAAGAAATAGCCGTTAGGACTGGTATTCTGAGGTCTGGCACTTGGCACTGATTGGAGTCTTCTCAACCCTCATGCCTTTGGGAATAGACAACAACCTTGCTCTAAGATGCAGAAACTGGCGATCACTTTCCTGTGTGGGGCAACCCTACCCTATTTGCCTCAGTAGGTTCTATGAAGGCCAGAGGGAGATTTGTGGTCTGTGTATCACAACTGCCTCACTTTAACATGCAGGGAAGATTAGCTATTCCAGTTCCTAGTTGTCTGGAACCGCGAGCCCTTGCTTGACCCCAGGCTGTGAAAAGCAGTAGATTAAAAATCACGAGTGAGAGACTGGTTCTTTTCTACCCCGTGCTCAGCTCCGCATTGCCCTCAGCGAGTTGATTTGTACACACTGGCACACCTCCATTAAGACACACACAGAAGGGTTGGTGAGCAAGAAGAGTAAAATAGAGATTTTTGTTTTGGTTTGGTTTTTCAAGACAGGGTTTTTCCTGTGTAGCTTTGGAGCCTGTCCCAGAACTCACTCTGTAGACCAGGCTGGCCTCGAACAACTCACAGAGATCCGCCTGCCTCTGCCTCCCGAGTGCTGGGATTAAAGGCGTGCGCCACCACCACCTGGTGAGATTTCTTTATATTGGAAGTCATTCCTACATAGTCTTCCTTTCCCGTGTCTCTACAATTTCAGCTCCTGAGCTCTGAGTTGATATTTTTATAATTAAACTGATGGGTAAATGGAGGAAGATGATAGTCAGGATGGACACAGACTTCACAGCTAAGGTTGCCCGGTTTTGAAGGCCACTCTGCTGTTGACCGGCAGGGGCAGGGTGACGTCCAGATGAGCTGCTTTTTATCTGTGTAGGTTTCAGTGTCTTCACCTATGAACACTATAGATGACTAAGTAAATGGCCGTGGCAGCCACGGGAGGTGCATGCAGACTCTCCCTCCGGTAGCTCTGTTGCTGGACAGGACCCCCTCTTCCCTGGGCGTGGGCTGAAAGACAAGTCGGTAAACTGAAATTTAGAAAGCATCAGTTCTCAGCTATGGGTCGTGACCCCTTTGTGGGTTATAACGACCCTTTCACAGGGGCTGCATGTCAGATATCCTGCGTATCAGTTACATTATGATTCATCACTAAAAAAAAATACAGTTATCACATAGCAACAAAATAATGTTATGGTTGGAGGTCACCACAACATGAGGAACTGTATTAAAGGGTTGCAGCATTAGGAAGGTTGAAAAACCATAGCTCTAAGGGTTATTATTTTTATTTATTTATTTATTTATTTATTTATTTTGTTCTATCTATCTATTTATTTTTAGTGGCTAAAGAGACAGTTGTGGATGCTGGGAACTGAACTCTTACATTTTTGGTTGTGAGCCTAGCCTTTTACGGCTGAGCCATCTCTCCAGCCCATCTAAGGGTTTTTATAGGAGGGCTTTACAATGCTGTTTCCCTGCCTCGGAGCACAGATACTCCTGTGATTTCTTTTTGTTTCCACCAACCCTGGAATTCATTTTAGTATCTTATCCTGAATTAGAAAATCAATCATGTTTTAGGTGAACAAATATTTGAGTATGAAACTAAGGTTGTGTGGTCCCGACCTCTCTGCTGTAGTCTGACTTTGTCTTTCTGCCCTCTCATGTTGTAGGACCTCTGCTTTTGTTGGTTGTTTTCCATGTTTTTCTCTGTGATTCAGCCATGGCTGTGGGTTTGGGTAGTCAAGTGCTCTGCACATCCATGAAGGGTGTGCGTGCTGTCTGCTTGCCTTCCCACTGCTGATCACCTGACGGAGCGGGTTTGTTGCGTTTCTCTGTGAAGTTCCTATTGCTCTCCCACAATGCACTCCTTTGTTTTCATCTTTGTCTTTCCTGTCGAGGCGTCTTGTTCGTGTGCATGTTTCACAGACCCGGGAAGAGACTCCCAACATTTTCCCTTCTCTGTTCTCAGTTTGCTCCTTTGTGCTCCCTGATGCCAGCCGAGGTGGCCACACATCGAGCCGGTGGGATGAGAAAGGAAGAGCCTTCTAGTCTCTGAGCCACACATCCAGTCTGGGCTGACCTCACACGGTTTAACCTGCCTGTGAAATTCATGACACTTTCCCCAGTAGAGTGATGATCAGAATCAAGTTTACCAATATCACCCTGCTTCATTGTCAGAGTTAGACTGGACAGTGACTTTGGCGTGGTCCTGAGAAGGACCTCTTTTCAGTATTAGCACCATTGAGGGCATCAGCCAGGACACTTGAATGCACCATTAAGACGGCTTAGAAAGAGGGCAAACGTGAAATTCATTTTACCTTTTTTTTTTTTTCTAACAGAGTACATATCAAATTTATACTGCTTGAGAAATGAACAGGCCCTGAGACATGAGTGCCCTATGGGTTGATTTTTTTTTTTTTTTTTTTTGAGATAGGGTTTCTCTGGCAGCTTTGGGGCCTGTCCTGGAACTTGCTCTGTAGACCATGCTAGTCTCAAACTCAGAGAGATCTGCCTGCCTCTGCCTCCCAAGTGCTGGGATTAAAGGCGTGTGTCACTACTGCCTGGCCCCATGGATTGATTTTAAGTAGTTTCTAATTTGGTCATTTTGGTCCCTGGCCACCTCACTCCACCCCTGCACAGCGTCCCCTGGCTACCTCACTTCACCCCTGCACCAGCTTCCCTGGCCAGCTCACTCCACCCCTGCACCAGCTTCCCTGGCCAGCTCACTCCACCCCTGCACCTTCATGCAGACACCAGGGACTGAGCTGCTTGCGTTTTGTTTTCCACGTGTCCTCTCCTTGCCTCATTTCAGAATCCCAGTGGCGTTAGCTTGCATCTGTTGAAGCCTGCACTGTGTGCCAGGCACTGTCTTAAGTCCTTGCCTGGATACTTGGTGTCCCCAAGCATGGGAAGGACTTAGTTAAGATTCTTTCTCTAGAGAGAGGCCAGATGACTTAACAGGTTACCTGGGAAGAAGGGTGCAGGGCAGGCTGATGCCATGGACGGTGACCTGTAATGTTGGGGACAGCAGCCTTTCTTGGAGAGCCCTGTGGCAGGCTTCACGGAGGAAGGGGCAGTGCTAGCAAGGGCTTTCTGGAGAAGGGTCTTTTAGGTTAGCGTCAATGTGATATTTACTCTTGTCTTTTCAGGTGAAAAGGCTAAATCCCAAGTCCAGGATAAAAATCCCAAGTCCAGATTCAAAGCTGTCAGCAAAATTGTCAGCAAAATTCCCTGAAGAAATGCTTGCCATTGAAAGACTCCAGTCCTGTGATTGGAAAACCACCATAATACATAGGAAGATAACCCGGGGATGTTTGGACTTACTTGTCAACAAGTGAGGCGGGGACTAAAGAGATGGCTCCGTGGTCATGAGCACTTGCTGCTCGTACAAAGGACTTAGTATTGGTTCCCAGCACTCACATGGGGGCTCCCAACCATCTGTAACTCCAGTTCCAGGGGATCTGATGCTCGGAACTGGGATCTGATGCCCTCTTCTGACCTCCGTCTCTTGCACATATATGGTACACATATATACACGCAGGGACTTACACATAAGTAGCTACTTTTTAAGATGGGGCTGGAGTCAGGCAGTGGTGGGAACAGACAAGGGGAAGGATGCATTCTGGGCATGGAATCATCTCAGGGGCACCCTGGCTGTTCACCCTCAGGCCCACCGCTGTGCTGACCTTCCTTATCTGCCCAGGCAGCCTCCTGGTTCCCTCAGAGCCCGCCATCTTCTCAGTGGCCGATTGCTGTGTGTCAGATCCAACAGAAACCCAGGACAAAAGACTAACTGTGGTGCCTATTAGCTTACCAAAGTGGATGCTGGCCCCAGGCTCACTCATACGGTGGCTCTTCTCAGCTCTTCACATCCACCTTGTCCTACCCTTAACTTTTCCAGCCCGTGGGCTTTGCTTCTCTTCCCCCAGCTTCTCATTCCTATATAATCCTGCCATTTTGGCCGTATGCTCTTTTGGTCAGCTTTCTCTCTCTCCTCCTCTCTCTCTCTTCTCTTCTCTCCTCCAGCGCCTGCCCCCCCTCAGTCTCATGGCCTGGTTTAGTCTACTGGTTACATTTAGTCTACTATTTTCTCTCCCTGTTCTGGACAGTTGTGAGCCACCATATAGGTGCTGGGAATTGAACCTGGGTCCACTGGGAGAGCAGCCAGTGTTCTTTTTTGGTTTTTTTTTTTAACTTTTCAGTGAAATTTTATTAGGTGTTGCATCATGATTCAGAGTCCCAGAGTAGGGACCATCATGTACCCAGGTCCCCCTTTACTGAATGGGGAGAGGAGAGCGAACAGAGGAGAGGTGGGTGGAGGCAGGTCAGATCTTCCCAGGAAATGTGCCTTCTGCTCTGCGGTCATCCCAGGCTGAGACCCATGATACAGGGCAGAGGGACTTGTACACATGCCGGTACCACTCACACACGGAGACATCACCCCCCTTGGCGGTCATTGCCTTCTCGCAGCGGTGGAAGTCCAGATAGTTCTGCCAGGAGTTCCTGGTCTGGTTCTGGTTTGGGAAGCGGCTGTCAAAGGGGGCAGTTTTGTAGTTCTTGATTTTGGTCTTGATGTCTTCAGCCATGGTGCCGACTCCTAAAGACTGCCCTGGAGCAGCAGTAGTTCAATGTGACCCTTCGCAAAGATGCCAAAGTCAGACGGGCGCAGCCAGTGTTCTTAACCACTGAGACATCTCTTTAGCAAACAAATTTTGTTTGTTTTATAACAAGATCTCAATTATTGTAGCTCTGGTGGGCCTGGAACTCGAATGTAAACCAGGCTGGCCTTAATAGTAATCCACCTTAGTAAAAGTCCATCACAATGGGGAAATTTGGTAACAAGCAGCAGACATGGTGGCAGGAAGCAGAAGCTGAGAGTTCACATCTCCGGCCACAAGCAGGAAGCAGAGAGAGTGGTCTGGTGGTGGCAGGTGGCTTTGAAACCTCAAAGCCTGCCCTTAATGCTGCACTTCAGCAAGGCCACACCTCCTAATCCTTCCCAAACAGCACCACCAACTGGGAACCAAGACTCTGGGGGACATCTCAAACCACCATGTACTCCCCCCAAGGCAACAAGTGTGGTAAAAAAAAAAAAAAAGGTGTAATTCTGCCTACATCATAGAGGTGGGGTAAGAAGTCTCCCACCATCTGTGATGGGCAGGAACACACTGAATGCTAGTGAGATCCTTTCCCATTGAACACCCTGCCCCCACCCCACAGTGGGTAGAATACAGGGTGACGGATACAGTGTGCAATGTCCCTTGGCTTTGCAGCCCTACAGGCATTTTTTTTTTTTTTTTTTTTTTTTGGTTTTTCGAGACAGGGTTTCTCTGTGGCTTTGGAGCCTGTCCTGGAGCTAGCTCTTGTAGACCAGGCTGGTCTCGAACTCACAGAGATCCGCCTGCCTCTGCCTGCTGGGATTAAAGGCGTGCGCCACCACCCCCGGCCCTACAGGCATTTACTCTGAAAGGGAAGTAGTTGACAGACAGGGAGAGGTCACTGAGAGGCCCTGAACTCTTATCCCTTCCATTCCCTCTAGGAAGGTGAAGCAGAAACTTCCCACTTCATTTAAAACAATTAATTTGAAAGAAAATATATATCTGGTGACAGAAACTCTGGAGACAGAAGAGGAGGAAACCCTACCAAGAGAAATGCGCTATAAAATTTGGAACTCATTTCTTAAGGGCAATGACTATGAAGAAAAGGTTAGTACCCTGGGAGATGGGGTGAGGACCAGCTAGCCTTGTGCCATCCACTGAAGGCCCCCTGAGGGTGCCTGCCAAGACTCAGCCTTCTTAGCTCCTCCCTCAGGCCTCTCTGAGAAGTGCTGGTTGGTCTCTGCCTTGTGGAGGAAGAGCGTGCCGCCTTGAAGGAGTCACAGGCTGACTCGGGATGCCCTCTTTTCATTTCCTTCTTTTAGTTTTATTTTTTGGTCTTTTGAGACAAGGTTTCTCCACATAGCCCTGGCTATCCTGAACTCACTATGTAGATCAAGCTGGCCTCGGACTCATGGAGATCTGCCTGCCTCTGAGTACTGTGTGCACTAGCACACTCAGTCTGGACAGTCTGTATCACATGGTTATTCTGTCCTGTGTCTGTCTGTCTGTCTAGTAGGAAGGAGGAGCTAGAGTTCCTGGAACAGAGCTTGTCTTCAGTATGCACTTGTTAAATGAACAGTGGAAACAGCATGGGATTGGGGTCAGACACGGGTTCGGGGTCAGACACGGGTTCGAATTTCGGCTCTGCCATTGGTTTCAGCTGTGGGACTGGCTCAGATACTTGTTTAGAGTCTTAGTTCATCTGTAGACTTAGAATAAAACTGTCTACCTCATAGGAGTGTTTGGGAGATCAGGCAAGATAGCAGTGTAATATCCATCAACACAAACTTTTTCTCCCTAGAGCCAACGCAAAATCACCGTCCCTGCCAACATGATCCTGGCCTATTGAAAGAAGCAGCTCATCTTCGAAAATGGGTCAATATGTAAGCAAGACGCTGTGGGCACAGGAAATGGGGCCCTGAACACATGAGTGGGTGGATGTGGATTGAGCAGAGCTCTGTAGCAGCCTGGAATGGGTGAGCCCATGAAGGGGTGTGGTCGATCGGTAGTTAGAATTAACCAGACCAGCTCAATTCAAAAGATTTAATAATTGGGGAGAAAGGAAACTTACACAACCAAGGATCCAACGAAAATCAGGAGCGCAGCGCACCTGGATCTTTTATCTGTTTTTCTTGGCCTCAGGGGGACACACCCTAAACAGAATGTGATTGGCTGAACTTCCCCATCAAGCCCAGAGGTGGGAGAGGAAGAAGGCACTAGAGCCAGATTGGCTCTGGCCACACTGACTGGCAATGCACCCACCATGACATCAGCCTGCCCTGCAGGATTGCAATCCCAGTCTCCTAACAGATTGGCGATAGCTTCTCTTTCCTTTCCTTGGTTGGGAGCAGTGTGGGGACTGGGAGGGAGGGAAAGGAGGGCATGAATACAGAAACCACTACTTTCTTATTCTTTCTTTTTTCTTTCTTTCCAACTCTTGGTGTTGGCTTAGTTATTGACTTCTGGAATGAAAGAAGGTCTTTTCAAGGAGGTGAGTGAGCCCCTGGGCTACCTGGTCCTCGTCTCAGAGCATGCACGGACATTATCATTAGACAGAAGGCAATGCAGGGCTGAGTCTGTAGTCGGATGTGTTCAGCAGGGAGGATGCATGCTTGTGGAGGAGCAGCCTGGATGCACTGTTGGCCCAGGGCCCCCAGGCTCCTTCCAGAGCCACATGTTAGCATGGGATGGGTGAAGGAACCGCACTGAACTAGTCTCAAGTACCCTGCTGTACCAGTCTTGCTCATAGCCTCCCAAATCTGGACTTTTCTGACCAGGCAGGAAGGTCTATGGCTCTGTATGTGCTTCCTCGGGAACATTTGGGGCTTTCCCTGTACCCAAAGAGGCCTCAGGAAGGGACGGAGGGCATATTGTACCTTCTCTGGGTGTTGGCCGCTGCTCAAGTCACCCAGGCACAGCCCTGTGGCTGCGGCTCGCCGAGGATGTGGGAAGGAGCTTGCAAATATGATTTATATGTGGTAAGGGTACAGACTCCCTGACATGGGCAATGGCAGCTCATCACTGGGAAAAGAATGCCCATAGGGGTTAGGTGTGCTCAGAGACTCTGAAGACTTCCTCCCTTGGCAGAGAGAGGACGTATTAGCTATGTGTGGGGCCTTGCCTGTCTCCAGGCCCACATACAGTGTGGCAGAATTCATCTATCCTCAGGTTGATATGATGTAACACTACCACTCGGTGGGATCAGCAGAATGGTACAGGCTGGTGTCTTAGTTAGGGTTAGTATCACATGTTATTGTAAAACACCATGGCCCAAGCAATGGGGAGAGGAAATGAGTTATTTGGCCTGTATTTCCATATCATAGTTCGTCATCAAAGGAAGTCAGGACAGGAACTCAAACAGGGCAGGAACCTAGAGGCATAGCTTTCTCTTTTCTTCCTCCTTCCCTCATTCTTTCTTTCTCCCCACCTCCTCTTGCTGCAAATCTCTCAGGCTGGCCTTGAAGTTCCTAAGAAGCTGAGGTTGGCCTTGAACTCCTGATCCATCCTCTGCTCCCTAGTGTTGGGATTACAGAGGTGCACCACTACACCTGGCTTTGGGGACTACACTTTGGTGAAAATTAAACAACCAAGTTTGTTTCTGGATATGGCAAACTGGGACTAGGTGGGGTGAACTAGGGAGATGGAGCCAGGGAAATGGGTGATGGTAGGCATGTCGGAAGAGGGAGTTTCATTTTAACAGAACAAATTAGTTTAGAAGAAGGCAAAACACAGAGATGAGGTTAAAAACAGCAAAAACAAAAAGTAGATTAAAATAAAGTCTAGCCAGGCATTGTGGCGTCCTATTGTGATCCCAGTTCTTGAGGTAAGATGATCAGAAAGAAGGGTAGTCCTTGGCTACATAGTGAGCCTGGGCTACATGAGACTATCTCAGGGGTAGGTTGGGGCAGGGAATGGTAGACTTTACAAATGGAGCCTGTTGGCACAGTGAGTCGGGTTCATAATTTTGTCTTTATAGAAACGGCTCTAGGAAGACAGGGAACTGCTGGAACTTTGAAGGAGCACGTAGAGAACACAGGGAGAAGCCTGCAGAACTGGATGAGAAGCAGAAGAATGGGCTGTGCTCTGCCACTGCGTGCACCAACAAGGAAGGTGGGCTGGAGAACCTGGAACAGAAAGTAAGGGACCCAAGGAAGAACTGGGGTGGACACAGAGGACTGTGGAGGGCAGATGGCAGCATGGGGATCAACTGGACAGAACCATACTTAGCTTCCCCCTCTCCCACTCCCAGGTTTCTGACGTCTTGATCTCTGATGCTTCGACGCAGACTGAGGGCCAGAAGGTCCTCTCATTTGCACCCTTTATGATAATACCGGGTGCTTGGTAGAAGCACGTGCAGAAGCCATGCTGGTACTCTTGGATGCCTTAATAGGTGAGGAGGAAATGCTGAGGAAGGAGGCTGGTGGAGAATCAAATCTTAGGGAGTGTGAATATTCCATGAGGGGTAGCCCTCAGCATTTCAGAGACTGTCAGTCTTTCCCAGGCCAGATACTGAGGGGGAATCACCCTGTTCCCTCTGGTATATTCTATAATGCTCCATATTTTAACAGGGGAGCAGGAAACATTTGGGATGTTCCCACCAGGCTTCCTGGGAGCTCTCTGAAACCCTCTGATGATGTATGTGTGGTGAGCCACTGAAGATCGCCACCAAAGCCACCATGTCCCTCGCCTTTTCTACTAACAACCTTTTCCTGCTTCCAGCCCTATCTGGCATAGCCAGGTATGTGACCGAAGCACTGGAGAATGGGAAGCTGCGTTTGCTGAGGGACCAGGTGAGAGACTGGATAGAGAGGGCGAAGGCCATAGTAGAGACCAATGCCTGTGTTCTGAAAGGACCCGGAAACCCCACAGTACAGCCCTTTTTACTCTGTAGTTACTGCCTGCTCATGTCTGTGCAGCAGGTTTGTGACAAGTCTCCGGACATACGTACATTAACAGGAGATTTGACATGCCCTGCTGCCTGTCTGTGAGCAAAGAGGATAGAAAAAGATAGTCCAAGATGGCGTTTGGTGCCATCCTGAGTGCCCGCTGCTATGTGGAGATGGTGTGAGGTTCTTCAGCTTTGCAGGAAGAATGCCATGATGGGTCCAATGTCTGTCACAGCTCAGAACGAAGGGCCATTGTGGTCTGTGTGTGTGTGTGTGTGTGTGTGTGTGAGAGAGAGAGAGAGAGAGAGAGAGAGAGAGAGAGAGAGAGAGAGAGAGAGAGAGCGCTCCTAGCTTTTAATCTGGTGAGTTTCCTTTCAGGTGGAGTCAATCCTCTAGAAGAACTGGGGCGATCGGCTTAGCCAGGTTGTGCACTGTGACCCTGAGGCACGGAGCTTCTGTATCCTATATATTGCTTGCTCTCTCCTGCCAGTTCTGAACCCTAAAAAGTCCGGCTGTGTCTGTTCCTAACCTAATGTTGGTCTGGATCCTATGCATGGTCTCTGATTTAAAGTGGCAGATTGGGAATAGTGTCTTGTCTCTTTATCGTTTCTTCCTTTTGGCATGGCTGGTTTCAAAGCCGAGGTCTTCACTACCACTAGACAAAGGCTGTGACACTGAGCCACACCCCAGTCCTCCTCCTCCTCTAGAAATCTCATTAGATGGCAGAAGGAGAAACAGGCTCGGAGTGGTGGCACACACCTGTAACCCCAGCACTCGGGAGGGGAGGGGAGGGGAGGGGAGGGGAGGGGAGGGGAGCGTCAGTCCAAGGCCAGTGTATCCGTCAGGTGCTTAGAGGAGCAGAATTGATAGGATGAATATACAGATATTCATTCATTTTATATATAGAAAGAGGGTTTATTAGAATAGCTTACAGGCTGTGGTTCAGCAAGTCCAACAATGGTTGTCTGTCAACAGAAAGTCCAAGAATCCAGTAGTCATTCGGTTCTCAAGGCTGCATGTCTGGTCTCCAGTACATGCCAGGGTCTCAAAGTAGACTGTCGTGCTAGTGAAGGGATGGACCTGCCAGCAAGAGCAAGTAGGCAGACAGACCACGCTTCCTCCTTCCTGTCCTTAATACAGGCTGCCAGCAGAAGGTGTAGCCCAGATTAAAGGTAGATTTACCAACTCAAAAGATCTGGATTAGAAATGTGTCTTCTACTTCAGATGCTTTAATTAAGAAAAAAAATCCAACCTACATCCAGAAAGACAAATATCATATGTATTCACTCATAAGTGGTTTTTTTTAAGACATAAAGCAAAGAAAACCAGCCTACAATCCACAACCCCGGAGAACCTAGACAACAAAGAGGACCCTAAGAGACACATACATGGATCTACATAGGAAGGAGATAGAGACAAGATCTCCTGGGTAAATTGGGAGCATGGGGGCCACTGAAGAGGGTAGAAGGAGAGAGGAGAGAAAGGGAGGGGAGTGGGGAAAAATGTATAGCTCAATAAAAATAATAAGAAAGAAAAAATCCATCACAGGTGTGTCCGGCCATTTGGGTTTTATTTAATTTCAGATTAACTAACTGGACAACCAAGAGCAGTCATCACAATTACTGTCTGCCACTTTGAGAATTTTGAGGCCAGTCAGGGCTACATGAGATCACATCTCAAAAGAGAAAAATAAACAAAAAATAAAACAAACCAAACTCACAGAGCAATAGGAAAAAAAAAAAACTGGCTAAAGAGACCTAACTTAACATTAGTGCAGCCATCATGGGCTGCAGACTAATAATACAGGGACTAGGCTCCACCCTTAAAATAACCAGGAAAAAACGCAAACTGTACCCTACGGGGGAACCAATCAGAATTGAGACGAACAAGTACATTAAGAATATCTTACCTAACTTGTATATAGGTTAGAATTTTCCTTGCAGCAATGCAGTACCAATCCCTGCTTGACAAGACTCCTGTTGCCCCACGTCTGCCCAATCAGGAGTTCAGCCCCCTCTTAAATCCGGAATTCCCCTACCCTTTACTCCTTAAAAACTATAAGCTGAGCTCAGGGCTCTCCCTGATCCAACTGTGTTTGGAACGGATGGAGAACCCATGCTTGAGCCTGCAATAAAGGCTCTTTGCTTTTACATAGGAACAGGGACTCTTGGTGGTCTCTGGGGGCTCATGATGTGGGCATAACATTGACAACAGAAAAGAGGTTTAAACACTTCTTTGGGATCTAGAAAGCAATGCAAGCTGGGAGGTGTGGGCCTGAGGGTACAGAGGAATGCACATGAGAATGTTGTTTTCATCATAGGTATTCTAGAAGAACTGCAGAAGCTCAACACCAGAAACCTAGGATCCCCCAACCCGTCGGGCTAATGAAACGAATACAGTTTTGTTTTGTTTGGTTTTTTGGTTTTTTGAGACAAAAGTTTTGGCCTCAAACTCACAGAGATCCCCGGCCTCTGCTTCCCGAGGGCTAGGATTAAAGGCGTGAGTCACATTGTACCTGAAGGGCTCTAAGCCCACGGACACATCACACAGGCGCGTGCACATCCGTGTTTGCTGCTTCACAGCACCTAAGCAGTGGAGGGAGCCTACATGTCCATCAGTACATGGATGGGTAAAGTGTTTGGTCGGAGGCATCACTTCAGCACCCTGGCACCCCTTTATACAAAGAGTCTGGCATATTTAGTCGGGGGCTTCACCCCAGCCCCCTGGTATCCATTTTTGGAATGTTGGGTGGAAAACTCCATTCCAAGCTCCCTCCCCTGGGAAGTTGCCTTAGTCTAAACTCCACCTCAGAGAAAGCTGGCCAAATGGTTAACCCCTCCCCAGGGAAGATCAGGAACATTCCCACAGGCTATGTAAGCTGCCCCCCAGAGAATGAATGTGTGGTCTCCTCTTCTTTCTCTTTTCCCTTCTCCATGTTTTCCCAGGGCCACCCGGGAGTATTCCATTAAACATTGGCATCTTTAATTCGGTCTGATTGGGATTATTTGCATAGGCAGAGAGGCTTGTCTAAGAAAATACCTAACTTAAAGAAAATGTGGTACATACATCCTATGGGGTTTGTGCAGCTGTAAAGACAAATAAGATACAAAAAATGGAAATATGAAAATAGGCTGGACATAGAGGCACACACCTTTAATTCCAGCACTAGGGAGACAGAGGCAGGAGGATCTCTCTGAGTTCAAGGCCAGCTTGGTCTACATAGCAAGCTCCAGGATAGCCAGACTACATAGATAGACTCTGCCCTCCCAAAAAAACCAAAACAAATTCAAGCACACACATACACATGTGTGCTCACTCACACATACATAAATATACATGCACACACTTGTACACACACATTCATAGATACACTTGCACACAGATGTATGTACATACACTTTCACACATACTTACACACTCACACACACATGTACACACAAACAGGACCTGCACTGGAGAATGTGCTAGCTCTGTTTCCCTTCAAGGTGACCATTGGACTCAGATTTTGCCTCGGGTGAACCTAGGGTTCCTAGTTTGGGGGAGTCTCCCCAACAGGGATGGCACATACTTTTAAGTAAAATACAAGCTAAGGGAAGATCCTAATATAAATTACAAGTTTTTTGGGGGTTTTGTACTTAATGGTACTAAAATATACATATAAAATCTGTGGGGGTAGGCTAAGACCAGTTTTTAAAACAGAAAAATATGAACTGCCTCAATTATTTATATTAGAAGAAAAAAATCAGGGCTACAGCCTGGAGATCTGGGTCAGTAATTAAAGCACTTACCACATAAGCAAGCAGTAGGGCTGAAACCCGGATCCCCAGAAGCCAAGCAAATGCTATTTCAGGTGTGGTGACTGCCTGGATTGCAGCCTCCGAAGGGCAACCTGGAGTAAACTGGTTACCGAGACCAGCCATATCCGTTAGCTCTAGGATTGACTGAGAGACCCTGCCTCAAAGGCGGTGGGAGACTGAGTGACGACTCAGTCCTAGCAGTCCAACAAGTGTGGTCAAGGGAAGAGGCAGGTCAACCTTCCTCACTAGCTTAGAGGAAAAGGCAGAGAAAAAAAAAAAACACACCAAGCAATAAAAAGGATCTATCCTTGCTAATCTGAGGTTCCAATCTGGTTTACATTGCGGATTTTAACCCATTGACAATTTTAACTGGGCATGATTGCTCATTCCTATAGTCCCAGCTCTCAGGATGCAGGCTGGAGGATTTCAGCAAATACCAGGCCAGCTGGGGCTACACGGAGAGACTCTGTCTCAAAACAAACAAACCAAGGAAAGAAATTTAAGAAGGAAAATGATGTGATTGTTTCAATGGAAATGAAAAAGCACTCTGTAAAATTCAGTATGTACTCATTTCCTAGAAGACCAGGAACACACAGGCACTGCTTTAACCCGATCAGAGTACACGAAATACACAGTAAGCTAAGCCACCACAGAGGAAATGTTTATGTGTGTTCTCTCCGGGTCTGGCATGCACACTCACACTGGCTCCTCCTCACACTGTACAGGAGAGTCAGCAAGACCAGGACAGCAAGGGCAAGAGGCCAGGCAAGTAAGACTCGTGAAAGGAGAAGGCAGAAGAGGAGAGCACCGTACTACAACCAGATGATCAAACATATGAATCAAAACTGCAGATTTACAGACAAATTATGAAAAGAAAACACAGTATTTTGATACAATCAATATTTCCTAGACAGATCACCAATAAATGCAAAATGAAATTTGTACAGTATGAAATACTTAGGAAAGTATTAGACAAAGGGTATAAGAGGACTCTATTCCCTTGTTAATATGAGAGATCTTAAGATTAAACAAAAGATAAATATAATACCAAAGAGAAAACACAATATCGTGAGAACATTGACTTTTCTTACAGTAACTTCAGGTCAGTACAATCCCAATGGTTGCCTGTCCGATCCGAAAATGCAAAGGATTAAAACCAGCCACAATCTTCAAAAAGAATACTGCCTATTTATTAATTTATTTTTATTTTTGTATATGTGTGTGTGCCTGCATGAGCTCAGGTGCATCATGTTCATGCAGTACCTAAGGAGGCCAGAAGAGGGTGTTGCATTCTCTGGTACCAGTGTTACAGGAGGTTGTGGGCTACCTGATGTGGGTACTTCGAACCCAGCCCAGGGCTTCTGCAAGAGCAGTAAGTGCTCTTAACAGCTGAGTCATCCCTCCAACCCCAGCCACAAAATTCTTCAAAAAGAACAAGGTAGAAAAACTTGTTCCGCTAGATTAAAGACTGATTATAAACCTGTAACATTTTAGTGTGACCTTGGAGCTGCTGTAGACAAAAACAAAAGCAGATGAGATGCCTCCAGAATGGATCCCACGTGTGCGAGGACATCTGATACATGAGAGAGTAATGACCGAGGATTGGTGGGAAAGGCTAGAGCCAGGACAACGGGACAACCCCAGAGGGGATTATTGAAAGCCCATCCCTTCACACAGCACTCACTCCAGAAGCACTCTGATTCAACCTGTAAAAGGCAAAACTGTAATTACAGTAACATCAAAACTTCAGTTTCATCAAAAATATATCACAAGTATGGTAGAGGCAGCACAGAGTGAGAGGCGCTACTCAAACCGAGGCACCTTTCGGAGACCGCCATCCGGGACGTGAAGGGGCTCGTACCGGTCAGTAACAAAAGAATGAGCCACAGAAAAAGAGGTGAGTGATTTCAATAGCACTATTTGTATAGTGTCTGTGTAAAATGTCCCGTACGTTCATGTGTTTGGAAACCTCCTCTCCAGTTCAAAGCATTGTTTTGGAGGTTGTACAAGTATTGGGATGGAGGGCCTACGTCCTGACACAGGTCACACAGGGTAGGTCTTAAGGATGACAGCTTAGTTCTGGCTTTCAGATCCCACAAAATGTACATAGGTCACTTAGCAAACTTCTGCTCCCCCGGGTGGGGCTACCCCAACTGCTCCACCTTCCCTACCACCATCGACTGGTATCCCCTAAGTCAGGAGCCAGCAAGAACTTTCATACAACGCAAGCTGGTACAACCAACTTGAATACGAGTTTGGATTATACTTGGAAGAGTTGTCTTTGATCGTAGGTAGCTCAGTGTTTACTGGATGAGCTGGCTCGCTTTAGGACAACTTGAAACAAGCTCGAGTCATCAGAGAGGAGGGAGTTTCAGCTGAGAAAATGCTTCCATAAGAGCAGGCTGTAGGCAAGTCTGTAGGGCATTTCCTTAACCAGTGATTGCTATGGGACGGCCCAGCCCACTGTGGGATGATGGTGCTGGGCTCTATAAGAAAGCAGGCTGAGCAAACCATGGGAGGAAGCCAGTAATCAGTATTCCTCCATGGCCTCTGCATCGGCTCCTGCCTCCAGGTTCCTGCCCTGCTTTTGATGCTTTTAATGATGAGCTGTTACATGGACCTGTGAGTGAAATAAACCCTTTCCTCCTCAAGTTGCTCTTCGTCATGGTGTTTCATCACGGAAATAATAACCTGAGGGGACGTGTCTCTGCAGGTGTCGTGAAGAGGTGAGATGAAAACTTAGTTCAGATTGACTTCATCAACCTGGATTAAGACTTCAGGGAGGGGGCTGGAGAAATGGCTCGGAGGTTAAGAACACTGGGTGCTTTTCCAGAGGACCTGGGTTCAATTCTCAGCACCCACATGGCAGCTCACAACTGTCTATAACTCCAGTTCCAAGGGATTGAACACCCTTACATAAACATATGTGCAAGCAAAAAACCAATACACATAAAACAAAAATAAATAAATAAAAATACAAGACTTCAGAAAGTCTGATGCCAGGCAGTTTATTGCTAGTACATTGAAACACAGCATAATTTGGAAAAAAAGGTTCCTGGTGTAATATAATCCTCATTGCACAAGAGAGCATAATTACATCAAAATCAACTCAGGGTATATGCCATTTCTTTCAAGAAGATGGAGAGGCTGGGCGGTGGTGGCGCATGCCTTTAATCCCAGCACTCGGGAGGCAGAGGCAGGCGGATCTCTGAGTTCGAGGCCAGCCTGATCTACAAGAGCTAGTTCCAGGACAGGCTCTAGAAACTATAAGGAAATCCTGTCTCGAAAAAATCAAAAAAAAAAAAAAAAAAAAAAAAAAGAAGAAGAAGATGGAGACAGGCTATCTGTGTATACTAACTTAAGGGCCTAGGGAAGAATCTGGCTTGGTATTGGCCATACAGATAGTGTAGAAGCCATTTGAGTGATTATCCATCTCTGATCCTGTTGTGGGAGCTTGGGGGAGCCCCTGGCTACACAGATAATGCAATTATCGCTTAGACTATTAGGTTGTGGGAGCTTGGGGAGCCCCTGGCTGTAAGGGTCATTTAGGTTACTAGACACTTCCAGTCCTGGTGTTAGGAACTTGATATGGCCTGGCATTATGCAGACCACCATGCTGTCCATCACTTCCTGGAACTGGAGTTGTGGACAGCTGTGAGCTACCATGTGGGTGCTGGGATTTGAACCGGGGTCCTCTCCAAGAACAGCTCCAGCCTGAAATGTTGTTCTTCAAAGTTTGTATGATCAGTACTTTTCTTTTACTTCAATGATATTTTGCATATGGCCTGAAAATTTTTACTAAAGTATATTATTTGAACTATACAGTAAATGCACGAACGTTTTTAGCGGTTTCAAGCAAAAGCACCCACAAGTCAGAAAGGCAAGACTCCCACAATTAAAGCTTAAGCCTTTCAACACTGCAGAAGGTAGATGGGTATTAGTCCAAACAAATGAGATCCAAATGTTCCTCATTACTAATCTACTAATGTTGGAAAATACCCTTGTAGCAGTACGAAGCACAAAACATTATTTAACAGTGACGTTTGGTAGATAACAGTTGGGTGACATTTGACTTCTGTGATAGACTCAAGACGAAAGAGGGCCGGGACTTTCCCAAAACTGCACCGTGAGGATGCAGTGACAGTATCTGTTTATATTGAATAATGTGAAGATGTAACTTTGTTGCCATTTCAGGACCTTTTTATGCTAATGAAAGAGAAGATGATAGTCACTGAACTTAATTTCCGTTTTACCATTCAACACCCCCTTCCTATTTTGCTGTATTGTATCTAAATGGGTTATTTTGGATTAGGGTATTGTGGGTGGGAGAGTGTGACCCAGTCAGCCACCAGGAAACAATTTCAAAGCTCAAGATAAATAGTGAGCAAGGGAACCAAAAGGTGACTTCTGGATGCAGACTCAGTAGCTAGTTTAATTCATTATAACTCCCTAAGTAGGCAGGTTCAGGCCTGGCATGGAGACACACACCTGCAACCCCAGGACTTGGGAGATAGAGGAAAAGAGGCTTAGGAAATCAAAGTTATCTTTAGTAACAAGGGGAGCCTAGCTTGGGCTACAGAAGACCACGTCTCAAAAGATCAGATAACATCATGAGAGACAAAGTAAAGATTGCCAAGGTCATGTTTAAGTACGTAAAGTCAAGTAAGAGGATCCTAGCTTGCTACCCAGAACCCATTCTGACCGACTCACAGCTGCCTGCAAATCACTTCCAGAGGCGACAAAGAATGCCCTCTTTCGGCCTCTGGCGCATCCATACTGACATGTGCATGCACACAGATAGAAGCAAAACAAAGAACACAAGCATCTGTAAATATATAGCTGGGTGTGGTGGCACATGCTTGTAATCCCCGTGCCAGAGAAATAGACAGGGGCATCTCTGGGTCACACCAGCCCGTTGGTCTAGCTGAATTGGCAAGCCCCAGGTCCTAGTGAGAAGATGTGGTTTCAAATACAACACAGCACAACAAAAGAACCCAAGCTAGGCAGTAGCAAGAACAGTATGTGAGGCTGACTCCTGGTATCCATAAATGTGCAAACACGTGCAGTAGAAGGCACATAAACACACACATACTCACATACATGCACACGCAAATGCCCACAAAGATTCAAAGGTAGCATGAGGATGTTCCTGCTCAGAAGTTTATTATTTAATAGGAATTACAGGAATCACAGGCTGGCCTGCGACTTGCTGTGTATCCCGGGTAGGCCTCAGCCTTGCTGCAACCTTCCCGTCTGTGCCTCTCGAGTGCTGGGATTACAGCACTACCACAGAACTACCACAGCCAGCGAGGACGTTTAATACATTTTACAAGGACGAAGCTTTAAAGTATAAAAGACAAGAGTGTGGTGCTTGATAAAATCAGCAATGGGAGGGGGACGAGGAAGAAAGCCATGGGTGGAAGGCACGACTCTAAGTCAATGCTAAGAGCAGAAGGGAGAGCGGGTGTGGTGGCTGTAACTGTGATCTCAGCAACCAGAAGGCCCAGGCAGGAACACTATAAGGACTCCAAGGCTAGCATGGGCTAAGAGTAGGCTGGTGTCTCCAAAACACATACACAAAGGAAAGGAAGGAAGGGATGAAGGGAGGGGAGGAGGGAGGAGGGAGGAAAGGAGAAAAGAGGGGGAGGGATTCTACACATGAGGAATGAATGTAGTTTGTCCAGGGGGCAGAAAAAAGAGACTGGTAAGAGGGAAGAGCTCAAACTGAGATTTTTATTTTCAGAGCTCTCTCTCCTCCCCTACCTTCCTCCCTCCCTCCCTCCCTTCCTCTCCCTCTCTTCCCCTCCCTCTTTCTCCCTCTCTCCCCTCTCTCTCTCCCTCCCTCCCTCTCTCTCTCTCTCTCTCTCTCTCTCTCTCTCTCTCTCTCTCTCTCTCTCACACACACACACACACACACACACATACACACAAGGTCTCAGGCAGCACAGGCTGTCCTTGAATTCCTCCTGACTGTTGGGATTGCAGACACGTTTCGTCCAATGTGTCAGTGCGGGAACAGCAGCAGTCAGAGCCGACCACGCAAGGCTCTGGGTACCAGCTTTGAGATCTGGCTGTTAATGACTTCATTCCCCATGATTTCTCCTTACTTGCTGCTTTTTCATTTTTCTCTGATTCTAGGACTTGACTCCAGTCCTGGCCCACACGAAGCCAGCACTGGCCCTCTACCATGGAGCTACAGTCCCGGCTCCCTTATTGCTCCTCCTCAGGATGCTTTTTAGGCATTTCTTTCATAATTGCCTCCTTAAGAAGTTTTAATACAAATTCCCTCTGGATTACTTACAAGGTAAAAGTACTATAGCTCTCATGATAAGCTAGTTAGTTATCATGACTACTGCTAGTTATCAGCTATCAATTTTTTCCAACTGCACTTTACAAAATATGTCAGTAGATGTCACAACTCAAAAATGATTAACTTCATTTGCTTAGCACTGAGAAGGCCATGGACAATTGAAACCTTGTATGTACACACCTCTTCAACAGAACTGCCTTCTTTTTAGTGAGTTTAAAATGATGGCTAGAAAATCACCATCCCTGACTTCAAACTCTATTGCAGAGCTACAGTATTAAAAACAGCGTGGTATTGGCATAAAAACAGACAGGAGGACCAATGGAACAGAATGGGAGACCCGGATATCAATCCACACACCTACAAACACCTGATTTTTGACAAAGGCGCAAAAAATATAAAATGGAAAAAAGAAAGCATATTCAACAAATGGTGCTGGCATGTAGAAGAATGAAAATAGATCCATGTCTATCACCATGCACAAAACTCAAGTCCAAATGGATCAAAGACCTCAACATAAACCAACCACACTGAACCTCATAGGAGAGAAAGTGGGAAGTGCACTTGAACGCATTGGCACAGGAGACCACTTCCTAAATATAACCCCAGCAGCACAGACACTGAGAGAAACAATTAATAAATGGGACCTCCTGAAACTGAAAAGCTTCTGTAAAGCAAAGGACACAATCAACAAGACAAAACGACAGCCTACAGAATGGGAAAAGATCTTCACTAACCCCACATCAGACAGAGATCTGATCTCCAAAATATACAAAGAACTCAAGAAATTGGTCATCAAAAGAACACATAATCCAATAAAAAAAAATGGAGTACAGACCTAAACAGGGAACTCTTAACAGAGGAATCTAAAATGACTGAAAGACACTTAAGAAAATGTTCAACATCCTTAGTTATCAGAGAAATGCAAATCAAAACAACTCTGAGATTCCATCTTACAGCTGTAAGAATGGCCAAGATCAAAAACAATGTTGACAACTTATACTGGAGAGGTTGTGGGATAAAGAGAACACTTCTGCATTGCTGGTTGGTGGTAAGGCAAGCTGGTACAGCCCCCTTTGTATGTCAGTGTGGTGATTTCTCAGAAAATTAGGAAACAACCTTCCTCAAGACCCAGTAATACCACTTTTAGGTATATATCCAAAGGATGATCAATCATGCCACAAGGACATGTGCTCAACTATGTTCATAGCAGCATTGTTTGTCATAGCCAGAACCTGGAAACAACCTAAATGCCCCTCAACCAAAGAATGGATAAGAAAAATGTGGTACATTTACACAATGGAGTACTACACAGCAGAAAAAAATGACATCTTGAATTTTGCAGGAAAATGGATGGAGCTAGAAAACATTATTTTGAGTGAGGTAACCCAGACTCAGAAAGACAATTATCACAGGTACTCACTCATAAGTGGTTTTTAAACATAAAGCAAAGAAAACCAGCCTACAAACCACAATCCCAGATAACTTAGATAACAATATGGACACTAAGAGAGACTTACATAGATCTATTAATCTACATGGGAAGTAGAAAGTAGAAAAAGACCAGATCTCCTGAGTAAATTGGGAGCATGGGGAACTTGGGGGAAGGTTGAAGTGGGGAGGGGAGCAGAGAAAAATGTAGAGCTTAATAAAAATCAATTAAAAAAAGGAAAAAAATGGGGAACAGATCTAAACAGAGAACTCTCAACAGAGGAATCTAAAATGGAAAGCAATATATAGCTCAATAAAAACAATTTTAAA